>NW_026623524.1:552688-579075 GCF_030028575.1 Malurus melanocephalus
CATAGAACTATAGAATATTCTGACTTGGAAGGCAACCATCATGATCACTGAGTACAACTCCTGGCCCTGTAGAGARCATCCCAAGAGTCACACCACGTGCCTGACAGCATTGTCCAAATGCTTCTTGAACTCTTTCAGGCTGGTTCTGTGACCACTTCCCTGGAGAGCCTGTGCCAGTCTCCAGCCCCACCTCTGGGTGAAGAACCTTTTCCAGATATCCAACCCAAACCTCCCCTGACCCAGCACCATGCCATTGACACCATTATGATAAAAAGACTCTGYAATACTCATATAGGGGCAGGCTACTACATGAATCCCTAAAAATTTTACTTTGACATTGTTCCAAAATATTACCTGCTGCAAAATCATAGAACCAGAAAAAAAAAAGCAAAAAGATGGTTATATGGAGCTGTGAATGGAGCTGTCTGCTGTTTTGCCTTCTGCTGACAGAAGGCCAAAAGTAACAGGTGACATTAAAAGTCAAAGAATCTCTTAATTTAAAGATCTGCAAGATATTGGGCAGTGGGTTCAGCTCATCCCTGGATTTCCATGCCTTCTTCGATGGACTGTTTTTATTTTAATCAAGTTTTAGAACCTAGATTTTGAGTTTTTTTTACTCTTAAATTTTCAGGGTTTAAAGTCAACAGCAAAGATATAAACAACAGCAAAGCTTAAAATGCTAGTGTTTCTTGAGTATGTATAGACTCAGATAAAATGGCTAAATACATCAAAAGAATTAGGTTTACAGGCYATGATCCATTACCCTTTAGAGTCATCATCTACTAGCCAATGACAATTTGTTACTGTCAGGAAAATCCTGGTCCCCCTCATGTGATAATAAATTCTGCACAGGCTGTTCCTCAATGTAAAAGTGATCAGACCACCCTAAGCAGCAAACAACAGGAAACAAAAGGAAAAAAACAGTGTTTCTTTTATTGGTCACTATCAAAGGAGAGASAAAAAGGCTACAGAATGTTAATGTGGGACTGCAAGGGACACGGCACACCAGTGGATGCCAAATGTGGAGTGCAGCATTTATTCTGTAGGCCTATGATGTAAGACACCACCAGAAATCAGGGACAACTGGTCCATTTGCAAATGAGTTACATTTGCTGATTCTCTGAGCCTTTGTGTTTTCAGACTGGACTGCTGCAGGACCATTACTTCAGATGCCGTTATGACACTGAAAATTCATGCTGCAGAAGTGATCAAATGAGCCTCATTATTCTCTCTTTTAAATGTTCTTTACAAGGCTAATTTTCTTATCTACATTCCTTTTGGTCTATTTTGCCTCTGCTTAAACTTAAATCTTAAACTTAAACTTAAACTTAAATCTTAAACTTAAACTTAAACTTAAATCTTAAACTTAAATCTTACTTAAATTGACACCTTTTCAATGAGAAAAAAGAAATTCAGTCTCAGAAGATAAGATTTTCACACCACATTCAAATCAGTACTCATAAGTTTTACAAGCTCCTGTGAGTAATTGCAAATCTTGTGTTCTCACAGAAACATACAAACTTTGATTTTGAAGTAGATATTRCTTCAATAAACGCAGGGGGAAGTATTGGCATTTTGTTAGAATACAAGCTATGTGAGGACATGTAAGCAAAGGCAATAATATGTTCTGTTTCCTTTCTGATATTCCTTGAGCTGGGGGAGGAAAAGCCTCCAGAAAGCAAACATGAGGAGCTGTCCACTCGAAGATTGGTGCTGGAAGGAAACCACCACCTTCTTTTTGCAGTGAGGAGAATGTTACAACTGTTATTTCTCAAAATAAACCTCAGCTTCTGGGCTTTTCAAATAAAATTTTAAATAATTTCATTCTGTTTTACTTATATAGGTAACTTTTTTTTTGATATTTAGCACTGTTCCCACAATGTTTTGCCCGTAGGCTCACAGTTTGGCTAAGATGATGAATGGCCATTAACATATTTTATATGTATATATTATTTATATGTATATGTGTGCGTGTGTATATATATATATATATATATATATACACACACACACACACACATGATGACTATTTCAAGGCATATTATGGCTCTAACTTGGCATACTTTATGGGAGGTAGTCATCTTTTCAGTATTCAGTGCTTCAATGCAATAAAAAAAATGCTAATTACTAACTAAATCTGATATGAATTATCATTTTCCAGAAAATAATTGTTCMCATATTACTCATTTTCAGACATGAAGACAATCTGACACATGTYCAAACAACAATCTTTGATTTTACACTGTTTTAGAATAAACTGTATTCTGAATCAGTCTTTTTTAATCCTCTGTGTATAACTGAAGATCAAAAAATCTGATAAATAATCTTCTGATGTTAAATTTGTTCACAATGATAAATAAATGTTCTGCTTCTTAGTCTGTTCTGCCAGGAAGTGAGAAAATAAACCTGATATAACCATGAATAATTTGAATTATTTGCATGTTTGGAAAACTATAAAAGTTAGGGAAATTGAATTTATTTGCGCAGTGGAAAGGAAACACTTGTATTCCTTTTAGAAGCATGGATTATTTTTATTCCMGAAAATAAGAGTTTGCCATTAAAATCAGCACTAAAATGTTACCAAAAAGACTCATGTTGAAAGAAAAAGTATTTCCAAAGTTATTATATCATAAAACATAGGAAGTCATCATGTTTTAACTAGACTTAAATATGTGTGGTACAAAAATAGGTTAATCTCTGAAATCAGATTGTATTAAGTTAAAGATGTATGAAAATGAGTTTGAGGGGTTAATAATTGTATTTGAAAACAAAATACCTACATGCTGTAATTATAGTATTAAAATACAGACTTCAATGTYCATAAAGTAGAAGAAAACACGTGTTCAAAAGAGTTTTTAAACATTATTATGTCTGGTGTTGTCTAATTTGATTAAGGGYTCCATTCTGCTAACCTTCCTCATGTTAATCTATTTATTACAAGGGACTCTTCCAAGACTGAACCTTTCATCCTGGCTGAAAGCATTAGTCWTCATTTTTCAGACCATCATTATCTAATTGTGTATGTGTCTGTATTTCAGTTAAATACAAAAACAATGCATTTCTTGATCCATATATTTGTTTTTGACATTTTGTACCCTRTATTATATTTTCAGTCATGATTTTGATGCCTTGTATTAACATTTAAAATGAGAGCACTATAGAAATCTGAAAAGTAAATTAACTGCAAATAGAAATACAAATAAATCCAGCCAGAAGCTATATTCGAAGAAGGCAAGAGATTGCAAATACTGAGGGTTTTAAATCACGGCAGTGTAATGGAATTGAGAGCCTTTCCCAGTTTTCATGTGCATATTCTGATGACATTTCACATCTCTGAGGAGGAGCCATCCCATTATTTACTGCAGTCACAGA
Source organism: Malurus melanocephalus (assembly GCF_030028575.1). Taxonomy (NCBI): domain Eukaryota; kingdom Metazoa; phylum Chordata; class Aves; order Passeriformes; family Maluridae; genus Malurus; species Malurus melanocephalus. The sequence continues at coordinate 556,061 of NW_026623524.1, forward strand.
TCATCACTCCAGGGTATGCTGCCCTATATATCAGTCAATAAATACAGGAGCAATCTAGCAATCTGACCAGCAGGAGATGCTCCATTTCATTGTGGCAGAATGCAATATTCTAACATAAAACYAGCTTTCAAGACAAATTTAATGTGGAATCTAGATAACATCAACTTCCCACAGAGAGGAAAGCATATGAATCAGTGAAATTCAGACTTAAGACTACTGAATGCACTGAATTCAGAGCTATCATGCTCTACACTGCAGTTCATAGTATTGAACAGCATCCTAGTAATAGTATATTGCACTGTGATAACAGTGCATTCTCCACTGTTTATAGAATGGATCCAAACAAGATTATAAATTCCTTTAAAGCTCTGCAAAAAAATGTTACTGAAGAATGAAAAAGAAATTAGAAGTGTTTTGCCCACATCACAGCTTGTCTCTTACAGGCACCATTCCAACCCAGACACCAGCTGTTGAGCTTTTGCCCTTCTGAGATCTAAGTAAAACACTTCTCCTCATTTGTTTTTTCCACTGCCCTTCTTGACCAGACGGTGGCAGAAGTAAGGAGAAGTGGGGATGTGCAGAGGCAGAGAGAGGAAGGCCRAAATTTGGCCCATTCCTGGTGGCTATTACTGGTACTTACATCTGGTACAGCACCCATTTCATCCTTCAGATGTTTCTTTCAGCAGATTTTCTTCATTAAGTCAACYTTCTTAAAAAGTTTTCCAAGCAGAGGCTAAAATGAGACATCACTTTACTACTACACTCTCAGCCCCCTCTTCAGAGAAGAATTTGTCTCAATGACTTCTCCTTAAATAGGTGGATACCACACATGTGCTGGGTAAGTGCATCCCTAAATCTTCCTTGTCCAAAGCAGAGGTTGTTCACAGATAGGCAGGTGTCTCAGTTTGAAACAATGTTTTCAGAGAAAAATGTTGCAGGTAAATGTTTCCTCTGAAGTGAAAAGTTTGATAATTTTTTCCCACCAGTATGAAATAGATCTTCAGGCAAAAATGAAGAGAAAAAAAAGTAGTTTATTAAAACAGTGCCCACAGGACACAGATAAAAAGTAACTGTTAGATATTTAAAACTCAGGAACACACACTGCTCCCTCCCCCCACAAACCGCCCGGCCAGGTGGTGCAAAGAAAAGATGGTGGCTCCCGTCACCGGGGGGGGGGAAAACAAAAACAAAAGAAAAAGAAATGCCCACGTGACCACTCTGGCAGCAATGGAAAAACCAGATTATATTCCTTTCCTTGCTGTGGATGAAACAGAGGGCTCCGTGTATTTTTCTGTTGCTGCTCCRGAAGAAGCCAAGCCAGTGACAGAAAAACACACCAGGCCCTCTATTACATCCACAGTGAGGAAAACACTAAAATCAGGTTTTTCCACTGTTGCCAGAGCGGTCTTTTTTGKTTTTTTTCTTTTGTTTATTTTTTTCCCRGGGACRGGAGCCGCCATTTTTGTCCACACCACCTGGCGGAGCGGCTGTGGGGGAGGGTGCAGCGGGCATTCCTGGACTTTTAAATATCTAACAGCTACTTTTTAATCTGTGTCCTGTGGGCACTGTGTTTTGTTAATAAACTACTTTTTTTCTCTTCAATTTTGCCCAAACATCTATTCATATTGGTGGGAAAAAAAAAATCAAATTTTTCACTTCAGAGGAAACACTTACTCTGTAGCATTTTTTCTCTGAAAACGTTGTCTCAAATGGAGACAGCAGGCAACAAAGAAACTGAACTAAATTTAATGTGACATGGTTGGTTGCCTTTTTAACTGGTTTGAAACTGAAAAAGATGAGCCTGTATGTTGGGAAAGAATTTTGACAGGCTGTATGACCTAAGTTAATCTCTACAGATGTTCAGGTGCATCCATGTGGACCAGCTCTCCTGCTTTCACAGGACACTTCTTTACATCTCCCTCCAGCCTGTTTTGCAAAGACTTTCACCTTTACTGATTTGCTAGGTCCTGTGTGAACCCTGTCAGCAGGAAACTCCCCTGACTAAATCTTTGCTGTCTAGGATTGCCAGGAAAAAAGACATGTGACACTAAGACAGAGCCAGTTGTGCCAATGGGCTGCTGTCAAAGCAGGGAGCAGGCTGACTCCTGCCCCAGTGAGGAGACCCAGAGCCAATGTGCAAACCTACACTGCAGCCCTGCTTSCTTTATGATCTGCATACACTCAGGAATTGCTTTCAGTGTTTCCTGTTCTCAGTTTTCAGGTGATAAAAGAGTGATTGAACAAAAAATGTATCCATCAGGTTTGGGGTGAAAGTTTAGAGCTGTAGGGGAGAAATAGACAGAAGAAATGAAGGAAGGAAAACCAAGTCCTGAACATCAACAAATCTAATGAAARAGGCACTTATGTTGGATGCAGAATTTCACTACCACAGAGGTTTGACCATTTCGGATTCAATTTGTAAGCATTTCTTTGGGGAAAAGTTGTAGATAAAAATCCTTTTTAAAAAAAACAAAACAAAACAAAACAAAAACAAAAACCAAAACCAAAAACAAAAAAAAACTGGATGAGAAATGGAAATGTTTTTGAAGTCTTGAAAGTTTTAATGGCCTGAGAAATACAACTCTCTCTGTTTAATAATTTGCCCAGCACAGGGCCATTGAYATACAAGTATTGTCTTAGAAGACATCTCCCTGAAACCTTTTAAGGCCATTAATTTAATTTTAAAGTTCTAAACCCCCTTGGTTTTATCTCCCAACTCAGATGCAGACAGTGYTTTTAAAGTCAGAACCAGGCCAATTTGAAACATTTTGTTCTCATAGTCACGAGGGACTAAATTTAAAAGTGCTAGTGAGCCAACACCTGCTACAAATAAAAGAGAGGCTCAACTTCATGTTCCAAATTTATTTTTCATTGCATATGGGAGTTGTGATAAATCTCCAATAGGCTGTTCGACAGTTTCTAGGGGGAAACACAGATAAGCAACACTATTAGGAGACCACAGCAACATAACACAGAAAGAGTAATTCTTTCAATGGATTGCTGCTAAAGGTCAGTCTAAATCTGTGAACATTTTGAAAAGGAATTTTTTTCTACATAGCCTGATTAAATTGTAGAAGTAAAGAGCATAAATCTGCTTCAGAAGAAACTGAATATTGAGAAAGAAAATATCAAGAGACTGTAGCAACATGTTTGATTCAGAGACATAGCTGATGAGATCAGACTTTTATTTGTACTTCTCAGAAATGACAAGAGATAGTGAATCATTGCATTTCTCTGCTGCTGATGAAATGTACATTTAATTCTATTGTATGCCCAGAATAAAATTTTAAAGTATTGTGTATATTTTCCTGTTTTTCTCCATGCATGAGTGAATGTCACACTGAGAGGAATGACTCCCTCTGTCAATAATAGGCAGAAAAATGTATTTTGCTTTAGATATAATTTCAAATGTCACTGTTAAAAAAAAAAAAAAAAAAGATTTTTCCAGACTCAATTATTTAAGCTTTTCTGTAGTTCTTCTTTTGTTGTTGCATATTGCTGTATACAGGACTCCCACAGAGTGTCACAGTCCAAAAAAAGACTGAATAAMAAATCCAGATGCATGCACTGCTTTATTACCCATCCTAGATGCCTCCCCGAAACACCCTCTGCCAATGTCTGCCAAAATGAGAAAATTTAGTTAGCAGGTTTTCTATAATCACTTTCATCATGCTGTTGAGTTAATATTTATTCATTCTTGTATTCTCCATATTGATTTGGTTTATCTACCTGTGTTCAGCAACCATACTCCAGTTAACTTTAATACAGGCATGATGGCATAGACTTCAGTGAAATCTCTAGGGGCATAGCAAGGATCCTGGATACATGCCTGCAGTGCTAGTGTGTGCTGGAAYCAATAGTGAACATCATTATTGCTATTGTTTGGAGAACTAGCTCTATTTAGGTGGACATTGTTATGACCAAATGAAACATAATTATATATTTTGCTCCAGTGTGAATAAAATCACTGAGTCAGGCTTCAAGACAGTGATAATCAATTCCTCAGACGTCAGTAGAGGATCTAGTTCTGACCTCCAGGAATCAYAATACTGCTGCTACTTGTGTCACTGCTCCTACTAATAAGCAAATGAAGATGTTTTAAATCTCAAACCCACAATCTAACAAGGAATCAAGAAAGGTAATAATGTAAATCCACTCCAAGGACACCAGGGCAGTGTTATCAGACTGGAGGGAAATGATCAGTACAGCTTTTCATTTTATTATAGTCTGCTGACAGCAGTTTCAGAAACCCCTGGAGCTGTCTCTGACAGGGAAGTTTCTGGATGGCATATGTTTAAGCAGTAATGGAATAAAATACATTACTTGTTTTTCTGCTATTTTAACAATGGCCTTGATAACATGCAAATAACATAATTTTGCAAACATAAAAAAGCAAAGCAAATATAGACATATCTGTCCTTTTTCTGCTTCCTTGCTGCTTATATTTTGCAGACATATAGTTAATGATCTGTCTCATCAGGTTTAAATTATAAAACTCTTTCTTTCCTGGGAGCTCTTCTTCATCATTATTATTCTCTTCTGTGGAGGTCAACAAATAAAACAGATATCTGGTTTATAACTGAAGTGCTGAAGCGATACTTAACGTACTAGAAACTTAAGAGTATTCCCCMTCAAAGTGGACAGAGCTAGACCATGACATTCCTATTTTACATTCTGAGTCCAGGAGGGACTTTTTGGCTTGGTTATTCTTTTCTACCAATAATTTTGCTTTGGCCTGTTTTTTTGTAAAATTTCTAAAATCAGGCTTAGAGACAGCTCCTCAGTTAGAGCATATTCACTTATCCCCGCTAACTCTAATGGAGTTTTACCATATTTTTTCAACCCAATTTTATCGAACACACTTAATGTGCATATTGCATATTTCAGCAAACACACTGGCTTCACAGGATGTTTCAGAAGCTCTTGGCATTGGCTCTTTGATTATAATTTTGGTTTATGGGAGCTGCTGCACAATTTGGAAAGTTAAACATTATACTTCTCCTCCTGACTTTTAAACCTCATGGCTATCAGTATGACCTAATTCAAATGGAAAAATCACCTCTCAGCTACCTACAGAAATGTCTGTTTCTGCTTTCTACTTCATAATGCCTGGATTTCAACTTGGATTACAAGTGGTGGTGTCTACAAATTATTCTCATGCGGTCTAAACAGTATCATTAGGCCTGGTTGTTATATATTTGGGCTTCATTCATTCAGAAGTCAAACTCAGATACTTTTTTCAGTAGATATTGATGACAGCTTTTGTTCCCCCTCATAAAAACTGTTTATGTTTAATTGGAAGATCAAGTGATGGAAATACTTAAAAAATTTGAAAANAATACAGAAATACAGTGACAGCTTTCACCTTAGCCTGGTAGTAAAAGCACTTCACATGTTTTCTGTTATTGTCACCCTCCATATGACAGAATCCCTGGCTGGAATACATTTTTCTGTAAAGCACTATTGCCTCCTGCTCCTGGGACTTCTATCTTTAGTGAATCATCGAAGATGGAGTCTGACTGGGGAATGCAACCAGAAGGAGAAAGTGGTGACAGCAGGAAATCACACTATAACTTCTGTGACAGAAGCATTCCTAAAGGCAAAGTGAGTTTACAGGAGATTCTGATGTGCAGATCTCCAATTTTTTAATTAAAACTTTTCATGGAAGAGTGTCTGGTTTTAAGAAAAATATATTTAATCAAAACTCCGTTTCCACTRGAAAAATGTTGCATTTGGTTGTTCTGGTTTGGTTGTTCTGGTATGTTTTTCAACTACAAAATGTAGATGAAGAATTCAAGGAGAAAACAGGAGAGAATAGTTAAATTCTACAGAGTACTTTTCAGAARCAGAACAAGCATAAACTATTCTTTTTCACACTTACCTGAATCCCCTTTCCATGGCAACTTATTTCCAATGCATTCTCCATCCTCAGCTGTGTTCCCAACACAGGGAAATCAAAAAAATTCCCACAAAATCCAATAGGGCATGAAATCCCTTCTTTATCTTCTTCACTATTCTGAGAGATAGCACCTTGCAGGTTTTTATGGTCATAACTGTCAAGTAATTGGAATTTAAAAGAAATCCTAAGACTTATTTTAAAAGACCTGTGAGGAATGTTCCAAATTGATGCTTTCTACTTCCATTAAAAAAAAAAAAAAAAAAAAAAAAAAAAAAGTTATAAAATGAACTTTAAAACAATTTAATTTAAGGAAGGTATTTTTAGACACAAACTGCATGATTTTCATTGTTCTATTGACTTAAGGGTGTAATTAAGAACACATTTTCACACTATTTTATAATTAATTTGACAATATCAGATTGCTGATTATAAGCCAATATTATGTAGTCCACACTTATTCAAGTGATGAGTTCAAAAGCGGTTTTCTATCTGCAGCTCTTACCCCTTTGTTGCTTATTCCTCTGACTGTTAGAATACCAAACTCAAAAATTCTCTATTAGTTAGTGCAGTGCAAGCATTTTTACAGAGTAGTGTAAAAGCYAGTCTGCAATGTAATCCTGGATCTACTTCAAGAACATTTTTGTCAGTTAAAAAGTCTGTTACCTCTTTGGTCTTTGTACCGGGCTCTACAGAAAGTATGGTATTGTAGATTTTCCAACACAAAAGTTAATAGGAAAAAAAAGCTAATTTTAACAAAATTCTTGTATTAAAAAGCTTTGTAAATACATTCTTTTTATTTCAGGATAGGAYGGTTGTTGATTGTATCTGAAAGTGAAAAATCTTTCAAAAGTATTTTCTTCTATAGATTAGGAACATAAATATTTCAAAGCGATTCTCCACATACACACTGCCTTCCCTGTTAGCTTTTTAGTTCTTCAAATGTATTTAAAATAAAAATAATTTTATTTCTAAAACTTTCTAATCTTGGATAACCACTAGATCTCTCCTACCCCTTCTTTGTTGGGCATCTCTTTCATAGTTTAATATTGTCTCAAAAGAGCTTTTAAAACATACATTTCCAACTGCCTTCTGTAATCCTTGTGAAGTCTATAGAATTCAAAATGTTTCTGGAAAAAATCAAGAGGCAAACATCTGGAACTGCCTAYTTTAATCCATTTTTAGACAATTAGTTTGTTTTACAGGGTTTGGTAACCTGAGGACTTATTAGCATTTCAATTTAAAATACAAATCTTCAATACAAAACTGTGCTGTGCTATCTTTAAATTTYTGCTTCAATCACTTTCTTGCCAAGTTGTTTTATGATATGATGAGGGGGCTACAATACYCATGGCCACCAACACCTGCAACAGAATGAGCCAAAACCTTCTCGAARGGATTGGACAAGACTTCACACAGAAGCTGGAAAAAAGAATCAAACTTTTGCTGGTTTAGATTTGATTCTGAGGAAGTGATTAAGAATATGAAGATGGAAAGCAACTCGTATGAAAGCAGTTCCAACAGARCTGTTTTTGATTGCAAATGAGGAGAAGGAAACCCCATACTGCAATTTTCTAAAAGCCCCAAGAAAGTGGTGAGAGCTCTGAGATGGTGTTCCAAAGGACAACGTGGTTCAGGCGAGCAAGGAGATTTTGAAGGGAAGTGTTGTGTCAAAGAGGGGACAAAGAGGTTTCCTCTAACTCTTTTTATTTGACATTTGATTGCTCTATCATTGCCCCRTGGTGGGGGCCCCACCAAACAGCCCAGGGTATCGGAGGGTGGTTTGACTAAAACTGTTCAGGGTCACCCACAGAATCATCCCCGCTCTTTGTTGGTGTATCACTTGTTTTGCCAAGTTTGGTGTCAGTCTACTACTGAAAGAGCCCAAAGGCTGCACAGAAAAGCCTGTTGTGAGACAATCGAGGAAAAGTGAAGCACATAATGAAATACACAAAGAATCATATAAAGTTAAAAGTTGCACAAAAATATGCTAGGAAAGGTGCAGGTCTCTTGGTAAGGAAGACAAACAAGACATAGAAAGAGAAAGGTATAACAGATAAGAAAGCAAGATACCTGAACAAAGCATGGATGGGTTATAATTTTGTGTGACTTGGAAAAAGAATCAGAAGACATGAACATGCCTTTGAAGAGAAAGTACTGATGATTCCATCTGTTGTGTTCCTCATAAGCTGGTCACGATAAGCTGTACCAACTTTTTTTTGCAGAAAATCTGATTTAGAAGAAATATTAAAATTACCAAAAAAATATTTCTGACTTGAGGCCAGATAAAGCACTTAAGCAAACTGCATCATAAGGTCAGAAAATTCAAATAAAACAGGATTTTCAAGAACTAATTAAGCAAATATTTTGAAGGCCATCGTGTGTAAGGATTAATTTTCTTTCAATTGCAGATGAATTCCAGTGCCTCTTKCAGATCTCCCTAGTCCTCCATTTTTATTGCTATATATGTATTGAGCTTSAACATCAAACTGTTTTTCTCAGCTACAAAATAATGACCTAAATGTCAAATTACTYATGTTGATTCATGCTAATGTAATCAGCAAGGTGTTGCTCCTGATAAGACATAACACAGGCAGGAAAAAGAACATAATTTTGACTAGGGCTTAATACTAATTAAATGCAAAAGATATACACTTCTCAGTATTATGATTATTTATTCTTTCTCCTTGTAGGTAAACATTCATGTTGGAGATCTGAGGAGCATTTGTATTCCTTATTCACAGTACTCAAAATGAAATGAGGACCACACCTAACTTCATAATAAGAAATAAAATAACCATTGCACTGATTTACGATTCRTTCTTTCATTAGTCTTTTCCTCCCCTGATGTTTTGTCAACAGCCGAGGGGAGCACAGGAAGGTGAAGATTTTGACACTTCAGCCTTTCACAGACCAAACAAAATCAAGACTGAAGACAGAGAAGTCCTGAATGATTTTTTTTTTTTTTTAATAATGACTGTTAAGAAAGAATTAGCTTTCTAAGTCACTATCTGTGATACTGTGATATACTTTTACCATCAAATCAAATATGTGCTCCTGTAATTTGACTGCAAATTTAGGAATAGAAGATTTAACATTATCCACCACAGTCAGTAAGATGAAATCATAATAATTATTACCAGCATAGTAAGAACTTCTCTTTTAGTAAGTGACAGGATATAACGAGTGCTTTGTTGATCTCTATTAAAGTTCATTGACTTGCCAATAGTTCCCGAGAGGCCTCAGGTTTTGGCCTTTTTTTTTATTTTCTGTGTATAAGTTGAAATAACAGTTTTTATAAGTTATTGAAACTCTTTTGTTCCTTTTCTCTGTACTCATGCTGGCTCTTAACTATAACTTTCCAGTGTGATTTAAATAATTCACAAAACATGACACCTGCTGATACCAGGGGAGGATATGCTGGGGAGGYATTGTGGTTTCCACGGGAGACCTTACAAAGCTCTGTAGTTTTACATGGGAACATGAAATATTACCCTGTTTTCCTTTGAGTGTTAAGAGTTTTATAAAAGCAAAACTCCTGAAGTGAGTCTGAGGAACAAAAGAGAAATCTCACATGAAGTTTAGAAAGGTGGTTTTCACACAACTACATTATCAACTAGTGAAGTTTTCAAAACCTTGGATCAGAAACAGTTTCTGCCAGTTCACCTGTGTTTTTCAAAGATTTCATTAGTGCTGGGAAGAGGAGCATGGAATTCCAATTACCCCAGTATTTGAGGCTGCACGTGGGATTGGTCTTTTTCCCTTGGATGCAGTCCTACTTTTCCTTCAGAAACTCAGATGAGCAAATTTTGAGATGATTTTTGTTGCAAGGGAATCTTAATTCCTTGGCTTCGTGTCTTCTGTCACTAGCAAAGAACCTATTTTATGAAAATTTGAATACCCTTATTTCTGACYATCATATGAATTTTCTCTATCTTTTGAGACTGTGTAACTCTAYTGCAATTCAGAAAAGCTTTGCCGTGGGGTGAATAAAGCATTCTTTGCCTTCACCATTCTCTTGGATGAAGAGTACCATCAGTGATTCCTGGATTGTTGCAYGTTTTTTGGGATGACTCATAATTACCTTCACAAGAAGAGATTTAGGTTTTTCTGCCATGGCCACACAATTTATTTCATTTTGAAACCTTCCCAGCTCTTTGATTGCTTTGGAGTATCAGAGATATGAAAAGGACCCTCACATCATGCAAATTTGATGATGGATTCCTGCTGTTTTAGGGAAAGAAAGCACCATTGTTTTAAAAAAACCCAAATTCAGGATGCACTGTTATAAAACTTCCAGCAGTGAAATCGATCACAGCAGTGGGGATAAGAGACCTGATTCTTGGTGGGAAACTGAGTTAGTTAGATAACTGCATTTTGCATACCACAAATATCTCTGGGGTTCAGTTGAGTGTCAGATTCTTTTTGCCTTGTTTAGTTCCATATCACTGTTATGTTTTGTTTAATGGCTACTTCCAGCTCCTGTTTTTTTACAGACATTTGTACTTTATTGGTAAGAAATGTTTTTTCTCAGTGAATTTTTGTTCAGAAGCATGAATTTCATTAACATGTGAAAGCAGTACACTTTTTTATGAAATATAAAATAGATTATGGGTTGCTTTGTTCTTCTCTTTTGTTTCCCCCTTATAAATGAAGGATTTCTTTTTTTTTTTTCAGCTAACATTGTTATATTTTGTTCTGGAGTTTTTAAAAAAAATATAAAATAAAAATAATTTAAAAAAACCCAATGTTCAGCAATGTCTCTAATTTAAATAAACAGAGAGGTAATAAATGTTTTCAAAAGGAAAGATGCAAATCATACTTAAGAAACTAATGTATTTTCCTTCATTCATTATTTCCATATTTCTTTTAGACATAAAGGGSCAGAAAGCCAAAAAACCAACTGCAGTCATAGATGTGTTAAGAAGATMTTTTAATTTTTTTCTCTTCAAAGGGGTACTGAACCAGAAATCCGTTTCTGCAGAGATCCTTTCCCTTGGCAATGGCAAAATCTGTAGTCCCAGCATTTTGAAAGATACAATGCATTTCCAGAAATCTTCAGTAAAATGGCCATGGAGACTAAATATGATCTTCACTAGCAATCTTCAGGGCTAGAGTTCACTGCAGCACCCTGCCTGTGTCAGAACAAAAAGCTCTGTGTTTCACCACACAGCAGCCTAGAAACAGAGTTAAAACAYTRGTGGGACTCATGCTTGGATCAATTRCAAAAACCCATCCGTTAGGAAACAAAGTGATCCATAAAGGCCAGGCCAGTCCCATGTGTCCAGTATTGCATGAGGGACTGTGGAAGAGMACTAAAACTCTTGGCAGAAGTTACCTGGAGAGAAATTACGTTCACTGTGGTGATACCTGCAGGTTTGCTTGATAGCCGTCAAAAATGGCATTCTAAATATGTAGAGAGTAAACCATGATGCTGTCTCATAACTGCACTTAGGCTCAAGTTCTTGGGTGATGACCATTTGTATGTAAAAATCTTTGGACAAGAGGATTCTTTTCTGTGAATGATTTTTTTAAAMAGCAGCACCCAGCTCTTATCTTGGCCCCTGTAGGTAACAATCTTTCACACACAGAGGCCTCTCATTACTGCTACCAGCACTCCAAATTTTCATCTCTAGAAAGTTTCTGAGTGTTAGAAGGAAATAGAACTCAACTCTGCAATTCTACAAAACCACAAYTTTTTCGCTTCAAGAAATTGACCAGAAAACAAAAGAATTTTTATTCCTGAGTGTAGAAGGATCTCTGTTAGACAGGTTCTTATGGGAATGAGGCCACAAGTTGCTGTTACTGAGCAACCCAGACTACAAGATAGAGGAAGATGAGATAGAAGAGGATGGAAAGAGAAGGAAGTGATTACAGCAGTGTAACATGTACCTCGTACTGACCATGAAGAAGAAACATGGTAAGAAGCAAGAACAAAGAGCAATTGAAGAACAAAGCGATAGAAGCAGGAGCAAAATGCTGAAAATGCTGAATGAGAACTGCAAGGCCTACAAAACACGCGTTTACAAATATKCCAATCATATGCTGCAAAGTAATGGATAGACTGCTAAATTAGCCAATGAACAGTTGCCATTTATATAGAAGGATTGGTTTATRAAATAGACAAAAAGAGCTTGTACTGGAAATAAAGTGATCATTGCTCATCATGTTGGTGTCTGCGTGATCCGTTTCCCCRTCATCCAACACCTGAGACCATCTCAGCTATAACATTTAAAGTCTTTCTCACACTGCTGATTACCTTTTCATCCTTGAGCAAGCTGCCTGCCCATCCATCTGAAAGAGAACTTATTTCCATTTCATCACAAATCTTCATCTTTTAGGACACACCTTTAAAAATTTCATTATTTTGGTATGTAGTCTTGTTTAAATCAAGCATTGACCAGAAACTACATGTAAAGTTTCTATCTATTCTTGGGTTTGTATACTATCACTGGTTGTTTTGTTTCTTTTCCTCTTTCTCAATATGTTATCTGCTGCAGTTTTCACTGTTTCCCTGAAACAGCCTTGGGGCTGGTGTTGTCTGTCAGGCAGCCCTGCTGTGTTCCACACAATTTGCCTGGGGCTAGATGATAATCACTTATTCTTTCCAAGTTTCTGTTGTAATGTTTGTTCTATGATTGCGTTGATCTAAATAAATTATTAAGAGYTACTGGATTATGCTCTCTGTAACATTTGAGTGAAAGGCCTCACCTGTACCTAGAGCAAATAATAGTATTTATAGTTAGGAGATACAGCATCAATCTTCTCACTGTCCTCAGCAAGGCTCGTATTTCACCCAATTGCTGATATGCTGACTGCTGCACAGTCTTCCTGGTTTATTTTATCCTCTGTCTTTCTTTTGGTGTTTTTAAAGTGGAATTAATCCCCAAATTCAGAGGAGGAGACCAGAAAGTCTGCAGAAGTGCACAGGGCTTCTGCAATGGCCCTGGGCCTCTCTTATGAAGCTATAATTGATAGCATAGATAGCTGGATAATTAATAATTTAACACAATTCTGTGTAAATACTTACAATCACCGCTTAATAGTGTATGAATATGATAAAATCTGAACTACTTCAATGTTAAAATAATTTTAAAATAAATCAAAAATTTTAAATATATAAAATAAGAATATTAAGCTACAAGAGTAGGATATGAAAGCACAGTTAATCATAGATCAAAATGTGCTTTAAAATGTTTGTAATTACTTTCATGTGTCTTAAGATTACTTATGCAAAAGTAGATCTATACAAATATCTTGCAGTGGATATTGTTGACTCCAACATTAAATAAAAGAAGTTTACTGTTGGTTCTTTAAAATKTTATAACTTATATTTTCAGGAAAATCAGACATTTCCATGACTATTTTTGAGCATMTTTGTCAAGTGACTAGTAGAATTATCCCCCAGGAAATTGGGAAAAAAATCTATTAAGAAATAAACAACTGCTATAATTGTTCTGAATTTCAATAAATGASGACAATATGCAACTAAAATATACTCTGAATCAAGAAATTTCTGCAACAAGCAAGTCCAAAAAAGAACAAGAGAAGATGACTGTGAGAAAATGAATATCAGTAAATATACGCTGTTGAGCACATAAAGATTGCTATTATAGCTAAACTATGCTCATTCACACCAAGAAAATCTATTTATTCCACTCATATTGATGCAACAGATCAACATGTATATAGCCTCCTTACAACAGGCACTTCTTTAYGAAGAATATGAAATTAAACCTGTAAGTGAGAGGGCTGGTAAACACTCMGTGGTGTTTGATGCTGTTTGTTTTAAGCTAACAAGAGGGGTCTGGGAAAAAAAAGCCCTAAACTGAGTAAACAGTTGATGCCTCACATTTTTGGTTTTGTATATTTTGCACCATGGTTATATGGKTTTAAAAACAATAGAAGGGAAAGAYGTAGCAGCTTTTACCTGTGAMGCTCTGGCTATTTTTGCACAATCAAAAAATTCAGCTCTTCATTGAACTCCTGGGTCTTTCACCACATATTTTACATATTGCATTAAAGTTATTTAATGTTGGAGCTTCTTTTCTCTGTGTTCCTCCCACAACAAAACTCAGCATGGCAGGGGAGGTGTGGTGATGCCTGTCCTGGCTCCTTTGCCCTCTCATTGTCCCAGCAAGGTCTGGGAGATTGGTCTCCAAGCACCCAGTCACGACTTCATGTCACAGTCATGGGTATTCATTTTACATATTTGTATCTTGCCATAAAAAAAAAAAAAATATTACTGTGGCACAGAACTCAGAATATTTTGGATGCTGTGTATGGAAGAAGGAGGGGGAGGATGACAAATAAGAAAAAATTAATAACCAAAACCTCAGAACTAAACCAAACCCCAAACAAGTGAAAACCCAATCACCATAGCTTAGGTCTACTTTATGCACAGATCCTGTGATTGTGTCCTCTATTTAAAAAAAAACAGATGATTCACTCTTAATGAGAGTATCCTTAATGACATAAGATGCCACCTTACAAAAACTTCACTGTAAAGACAAGGCTATTTGTGAACAGGACCATTATAAATAGCTTGATGTCACCCACATCTTCAAGCAGATTTGGGTACTAGTCTGGAAAACACATTTTTTAGTGTCTGGGTCCTTTTAAATAATGGATTAGAGATTCCCTAATGAAGATTAATGAGAAAAAGAAAGAAAGTAAAAAAACGAGCATATTCATTTATAGCTTTAACTAGAACATTTCATATGAGATACCAAGGCATTAGAGAAAATGTTACAGTGGAAACACTTTCTCTTTATTACATTCAGTCATTAATCATATGAAGGAAGAGTACATATTTTTTCTTCAGCTTCTGTCATTTTCTGAGATGGATTTATATTTTATTAGCCACATGATTTTACAGGCAATAGACAGAAAATTGCCAATCATGTCCTGCTATTACAGAAGATTTATTTCTCAGATGAAACTGGCAAGGTACGGGAGATGGCAACTCAGACCAGGTTTTTTTTGCCAAGAAATAATAAATTTTAAAAACCCGTGCACAATATAGGGTTAACTGTCCATGTGAGGCAATTCTGGATTAAGCTGACTTCCTCCACACCTTCATGTGAGCTTCAATAGCTTTGAAAAACATTTCTGAAAATATATCTAAAAAAAGCCCCTTCAAAGCAACATGTCAAACAAAGGAAAATTAAAGAGCATTTTTGGAGCATACCTGGGAAAATCAGCTGAGTTTGACTTTCACAATTATTGGTTCTTCTCCTGCTGGAAAATTTCCTTCTCTAAACAGCTTTTAAACTTTTAGTAAAAGCCAGATAAATTATGAGCGAGGATATGACTGCAAAGAAAAAATAACTAATTCCTTAAAAAAAGTAGTTCTCCATATAATGTTTGAATCCAGAATTAAAAAGCCAAAGAGTTCAGGCATGTGGGCATGATTTAGCGCTCCTAACAGGATTAYTAATAAAACACTTTGGGCTTCTAAAATAGTTCTTTTCTATCTTCTTTCAATAGAGAAACAACTACAGTACAGCATACACTCCCACCGTGCATGGAGGGGGGCGGTTTAGAATTAGAAGAGGAAAAGAGGGAAATTTGGATGGATTCTATACATAGAAGGGATTTTCTCTGCTATAGTTGGTAGGAGGGTGTAGCTTGCCTGGTGGTCTGTGTGGGAGCCACGCCGTGAGCAGGCAGCTGAGAGCTGTCTGGGAACGCTGGAGAGGGAGGGAGTGACCCAAGCAGCAGGTCCCTGTGTCCCATGCCTGCCCTCAGGGTCCCCGCAGTGACAGGCACCTGCTGCCAGCTGGGCTGGTGCTTGTGGATGGAGAAGCCTACCCTGCTGAGCTGGGATGGGCTCTGTGGGTTTGTGCTGCCGTACAGGAATCTGAAGGGGTCCAGAAACTATTTCAGGCCCATTGATCTGGTTGACTGTCACTTCCTGGTGCTTGGATGATGACTGGAAATGTTCTAGCATGGTTTAAGGGAGCACAGCTACCACTTTCTGTCTGAACATGAGACAAAAAGCAGCCAAAGGAGAATTCTCTGGAATATCTCAGGCTTCCTGCATATCACTGCAGGAAACATTTGTTACCCCCAAAAACCCCACCCTTAAGAAGATACAAGTCAATGCCTCAAGTGGCATTCATTAATGGAAATGTATAATTTGGTCAGTTATCAATGAAGAATATTAATTTGTATAGAAGTGGTCAGTAACACGGATAAATGACTCACAGAATTTGTGTTGGGCGTTTTAAAGRAAATGAAAGTGAGAAGAAATATGAAAGCGGTCTTTATGTAAATGAGAACTGCAAAAATGAATTGAATAAGCTCTTTCCACAGGACATGGATGATGTGGTTTAYTTATTAAACAGATATAATCTGTGTGTTACTTTTTGGATTAAGTGTTCCATCCACCTAAGTAAGGCTGGTAAATGGTTTGGTTTGGGTAAGGTGACRCATTATAATACTGAGTCCCTTTTTGTCCTTACCTACTACTCTTACCTACTTTCCTCAGGCTTTTGTCACCTACATGAGCTCTCCTTCCTTCCTTTCTCCTTAGGGTCATGACTACTCCAAAAAATTAGTTCATTTACAAGAAAATTAAGTTTATACAATAGTTTKTGTGATTAAAAGAGGATGAATGAGCCTGGACTTGAGGAGAAGCTTTCTACCAAGACTGGAAATTAAGAACTAAGCTGATACAGGAGGCATGATTATGATACTTCCAACTCAAAAACATCATGATGCTGCTCAAGCATGGTTCAGTGGTAGCCAGTTCTGCCTTGGGGTGCATAATGTTCCCCAACACAGCTCCAGAAATCTCCTCTCCAGTGCAGCACTGCAATCACCAACCCTGACATGTGCTTCAGGACTTTCTGAGGTCCTAACACAGAGTCCAAGACTGAGTATCCTGCCATTTTTACAGTCTGTTAGCACAGCTTTCCAGTAKCTGGTTTTCTCTTTTCAAGACCCTTCCTTATGAAGCTGGAAACAAATCCGAGTGCCTGGGTCAGCTCCTTCAGCATCGGTGAAATACTCAGGGCTGTCCCAGCAGCCCTTGCTCATGGCTGAATTGAAGCCAGTAACGTGTCCCACATCAAGAAAATAATTAAGGAAACTTTCTCATCATCAGTGTGGTCTTGTCTACTGTCTAATGCCACAGAGCAAAATCAGTGCTATCTGGTACCAGTGCTGTCATCTCATGGAGCAGAGATAGTGAAACAACAAAGAAGTGGAAAACATAAGTCTGTGCTCCGTGAAGAGAATTTCTACACCATTCCTCTCCTGTAGGATTTCTCCAAAAGCCGAGAATAATCTAACCATATAATTCTTCACAGAATCTATTTTGTTTGTTTAAAGATAATGGTGCTATGTCTTCCCYTTCACTCTACACAGGTTATTTCTTTTCACTAACAGTAATATATTAACACTAATAATGCAGAATGCTACCTATTAAAGATTTATTTCATTTAAATTAAATATATTAATTTCATGAGCCATCAAACCTCAGCAGGTTTTTCCAAAYAAAAACAAGTTGTTAAAACATCGTCATAATTATTTTTTTAATTACTTTCAAATTTAACATTTATGATTGTTGATATTGACTGGTTTGGCAGCCATTGCTTAGGAGACAAAGCATGAAAAATGTTCTTTATTCATGTGTGCAGTAAAAAAGCAAAGGAATGACAGGTGAAATGGTTCTTAAATTATTAAGCGATTTAACATTAAAATTAAATTATGACAAATACAAATATTTTAGCAGAGAGAAGGGTCTCTATAGACATAAAGTTGTTACAGAAGTCACTTCATGGAAGAAAATGATATAACAGTCACAGGATCTTGGTGATCAGAAAATTTGATTTTTTCAAGCAATCTCGTTAGTTTTGAAAAACTAATAAATTTTAACTTTTATAMTGAACCTAAAAATTCTGGAAAAACTTGACAGTCACTTGCACAAATAATACAATTACACAGAGAAATATTTCCACCCACAAAATTATCTAAGAGAGTGGGGGAGAAAAAAGATTTCAAGTAAGTCATWAAATACAACATTTTGTACTTAGGCAAAGTCATCAGGAAGCAGTGGTGAAAAGTGTATAATCTCAGCAAAAATGCCAGCATTAGATTATATTTTAAAATTAATGCATTCTCAACCAAACTGCAGCAGGCAGCTATTGATAAAGCTTTTGGATTTTCACATTAAAATTTTCCTATATCTGTAAGTCCTTTTCCATTAAGTTCTACAGGAAAAAAAAAAAAAAAAAGTTAGCTTTTATAAGTCTTTATTGTCAATAGTGCTGTGCTTGTTTACACAAACACACATTATTCTCTTGCACTAAATATTCTAATTCTCTTGCACTAAATGTACCTATTTATTATCATTCTTTTACAACAACAACATATATAACTTCAGTAGCACCACTAATAGTCTTTAACCTCTAATTCATATTATCTGACCTGTTTCAAATATTCTCTCCTCTAGAGAGGCCTCATGAATAAAGTTGAATGAGTATTAGGAATAAATAATTATCTCTCTTCTGATAATAAACATGTACTCTCCTTTTGTGTGTTTATCTTCATGATCATTCCACTTATTGTATTCATAGTCATAAATTTTCAGAGATTTGGTGAATTTAAGAGAATGCAGCAGAGTCTTTGCAAAATCTAAATACTCAAGAGTGATCTGGAATGAACTAGAGTTATTGTAGAGAAACATTGAAGAACTTATCTTGAATTATCAATTTCAACTAAATGAAATAGCTTTTTCAATATTTTTTTCTCATTTCTGCCCCTGATTGCCCTGAGCAATAGTGAATGTGACGCTTAGAAAATGAAAGAAATCAGCTTATCGAGCAAATTTCAATAGAAGGATGCAGCTGAGATGATATAACTCTGTCTGTTTCATATACTTATGGACACAATGTTGGCAAATTCCTCCTTCCAAACTGCAATATTGCTTACTTGTCCTTTCCCTGGAGGCCATGGCCAGTTGTGTCTCTGTGGGCTGTGAGTCTGAGAGTCTCTGCAGGTGTTTACAGAAGGCAAAGCGCCGTGTTTGGTCGTGGTAGCGATTGAGGAGAAAATGGCATTCCTATGGTGAGGTGCATCCCATATAGGAAAACATGCCCAAGCATTTTGCCTACATCAGCTGCAGTGGCTCACAGGTAAGAAAGCACCTCATACAGACATTTGTAGTGCAGTGTTTAACACCTGCTGATGTGGATCCCACTGGGGTTCTTAGGACTCACGTGGAAGGCACTSATGGAAGCAGAATCTGAGCACCAAGTGCTGAATTATCTTGAGACACAGAGGCTTTGGGGTCTGACTGTAATAGATCTTTGCTTTCTCACTCCCCCATAATCCCACCACAGCACTGATGGAAAGGAAACACCTTTTTTGTAGCTCAATCACCCTGCGCACAGCAAGGGCAGCTGTGAGCAGAGGCAGGGCACAGACAGAGCCAAGCTGTTCCACTCACTCACATGGAGTCAGTCATCAAGGAAYAAGAGACTAAAGCTCCCTGCACAAACACACAGCTGCTTAAAACACCCAGAGAGATGACATGCTGTATTAAACTTCCACCAAATAAATCAAAGAGCTTTATGAGTATGTTATTGYGAATGCATTGCTAGAAAAAGATACCGAACTAATATAAAGTCTTGACCAGTTTTCTTCAATAAAAAGTTCATACACACACACACAAACAGGATGCATTTTTTGTAATAAGATTGCAGCTGGTTTTTATTCGTTGACTTAGATTTTACCATTCTATAAAGCGTGTGCGAAAAGAAATAAAAGAAATAGAATGGTAAAATTAATTATTTCAGTAAGCCTCTCTCGAGTCGAGCAGAAGCCAGCAAGGCTGTGCACCTTGCCCGTCCGTGCCATGACCGCAAATTGTCTCCACAGCACCATCCAGCGGCTGTTCCTCGGCTGGAAAACGCCGCAGAAAACCGACGCCCCAAAACTCCACAGCTCAGGGCTCAAATGCACAGCAACAGAGCCATATCCTCGGCGTGCTTGCCCTTCCCTCTGCCCTGCCCAGCTTCTGCCTCTTCTCTTCAGCCTGTAACTATGGGCACAACACACTGCAATAACGGGGGAATAGAATGGTATTTATTTAATACCATATCTAATGGTATCTAATGGTATTTATTTAAGGGTAAATAGAAGCTCAGTCCCTCAGAATTAATCATTAAGCAATGCTCTGGAAATCTACACAACAAATAATCTTGCATTTCTGTTACACATAACCAAACGTGAAGTAAGTTTCTGTCAGACTTTAACATCACTTGGAGAATGTAATAACAAAAATGTAGCTAAAGACTGCATTAAGCACTTTGAAATCCAGGAAGTGAATTTCATACTGTGCTGTCACACAGAAAAAAAAAAAAAAAAAAAAAAAACCAAAAGCTACTGGAGCACTCTTAAATGATAACAATAAAAGCATGAGTCAATTCTCTTTATTTTTGTCCAGATAGATAAAAATATAAAAGGCATGGCAAAAGAAACTGTTTTCAACTGTTAAAGAAAAGCATCTTCAATCTTGAAACATCCTTTGACATTTTCTTGATACCCYCTGCCTCTTTCAATGTCATCAATATGAACTTCCATAACAAATATACATGACCATTATTCTTAATTATAAGTGAGTCTCAATATGCACAGCAAGTCTTACTACAAGCAATCTTTTTATATATATAAATAATCCACTTCCAGCACTTTACATGAATGAAAACAATTTATAAAAAAGATACCAACTACTTTTAYCCAAAATTCAGTATCAGTGCAGCATCCATTCTAGGAAAACCTCTCACGGTTACTGTTGTTCCTCCTTACAGGGTCTATAATGGTTTTACAGGTATTTATGATTTCTTCTTGGATACTGAGAGCACAGTCGTAATGGAGTGATAAAGAAAAAGGATTGGCATATCATAAGTAAGAAAACTGAGTCTCAGGAACAACACAAAAGAAGTATTTACAAGGCAGGAAGAGAAGTGATGACTCAAGCCTGAATATCTGCCATTCCCTACTTGTTCCAGTGCCTGTCTGCAAAATGAGGGAATTTTATACACTCTCAGGTTCTAAACGCTTTCAACACAGCCCACCACCAAGCTGAACTGTTGTCATCCTGCAGTTTTAGGAGCCAGACCATTAATATACTGTAAAAGCCACATAATTCAAAAATCTTCTCCCTTTGTCAGATGTTAAAAGCATTACTGATGTATTTGTCTGGTGGGAAGAGAAGAAGAATTATATTTTTTTTAAAAGCTTGGGTAATTAGTCTGTGATTTGAATTTTAAAAAGAGTTCCAAATAGAGGTTAAGGGAAAAAAAATATGTATGCTTTATCACCATGCTAGTTGGAAAAAAAAAAAAAATAAAAGGAAGCAACGAAACTACCAAAAAGCACCTTCAAGACAGGATTCAGTTGCCTGGTGCTGTCTTTGGCCCCAGGCAGTGGAATATCCCACCTGCTCTTTGGATGGCTGTGGAGCTGCTGTTAGGCTGGGGTTACACCTACATGGACCTTGGGGGTACCCTAAGGGATCTAAAAGGGTGTCTATGGTTAGGCAGTTGAATTCCTCATTTAAAGCCTCATTGTCTCAAAACACAATGGACAGAAGCCAAATTCCTGCACTTGAAAGAACTGGTACCCTGCTGGCTTTCCGTGTCCAAAGCGAAGAACTCACCCTTTTCCGATGAAAAGGCCAGGACAGAAACTGTGTTTGGTCTCTTAAGCTACATATGCTTCCAAAGTCGAATCACGCTGTTCAAATGGCATCTGAGGGTGCAAACAGATTGGCTGCACGTCTTTCTTAACAGCATGAAAACTCAGTTTCCYAAAATATCATTGATAAAAAGGGGTACACTAAGTTTTGGAGAAAAAAAAAAGTCTCATTACAGACACTTACAGAATCCTAAAGTAGGAAAAAACCCTACTCTTAGAAAAAGGTTCACATGTTTCAAAGATATGGATTCCACAACTTTCTCATGTGAAATCTTCTGGTATTTAACTCTTTTTATAGTTAGGAACATCCTACTTATGTATCGTTTAGGCCTTCCTTGCTAAGAGGAAAAATTTATTACTACTTCTGCTTCTGGTGAATATGTTAGCTGTGTCTTTAGCACTCTCTTTTCCACAACTATAAACTATATGAAATAACTGAAAGGTATCTTTTGTCAGGCAGAACATGTCCAGCTGAAATATCCCTGAAAGGTCACATTACCCCATTAACCATGACACTGACCTCTAGGCACCCTGCAGGGGRTTCTTTTTACACCACAGTCAAACATGAAGTTTGAAGTTGATGTCTGCTTACCTAGAGCAAAACAACAGTTTCTCACATGTTACATTCTGGTACATTCTGAATGTCTACTAGCTTTCTTGCCAATATTGCTTTTTTTTTCTTTCCTAACAGCTTCTCATGGCTGAATCTCTCTCTCTCTCTCAGTGTATGTTCCATTAAAATCTTCACACTTTTCCAGCCAGTCATCTAAGTGTGTCACCACCTTCTTTCTTTGAAGTGTTGCTCTCCGCTGTTCTCAATCCTATTTCAAATCCACTTTTATCAGATCTTAGAGGCCTCCATCTTTACATTTCTCATTTTCTCTTTCACATCATTAAGAGAGAATAAAATCTAGGTATACACTCTACCTAAAGTATTATGGTAAAACAACAGCTCCGCAACTCCAAGAAAAGTCTCTTTTTTTTTTGTGTGTGTTTAAGATTTCAATCACCTCTTCTCCCACACTGATTTGAAGTACACCGATCTTTTGAAACCTTTTGGCTCTCACAAAAGGTTCCCTCTTTAGTTCCCTTAGAGACTTTTGATGTATCTGCCTTCTCTTTTAGCAAATCATAAACACATTCTTGGTAACACAATGTTGTCTTCCCCTTTTCCCAGCCTTTCTTTCTTGAACAGCCTGTACCCTTCTCTATCAACAGTCCAGTCCTTTGATTTATCCTACAAAGTCTCTGTCTTGCTGATAAAGTTATAGCTTTGTTTGTGCAGCAAGACATCTCTTTCTTTCTGTTTATTTCACATACTTAAAGACACCTAAAATGTCTAGTTAGCTGGCCTGGAATCCTGCTTTTTTTTTTTTTTTTTTTTTTTTTTTTTTTTTTTTTTTTTTTTTTT
>NW_026623524.1:579180-584143 GCF_030028575.1 Malurus melanocephalus
GAAAAATGAGAAAGGGATCATTCCTCAGGTTTACTTTCTACTCTTCTTCAACAGACTTTGCCGACTTTGCCTCTGAAGGCTTTTGCCATGTTATTCTAGGGATGAAGATTCAAACATCTGATTCTGTGTGTCTATAATGCTGCTGTTTACATGGGAGACCTCATCTCCTGTGAGAGCCAAAAGGGATTTGGTGTGGATTCAGGTGTCTGCAGAGGTGTCCAAAGCCTATAAAATTTCACAGAATATTTGTTCTAACATACAGAAAGGTACAGATCACCTGCAGGGCAATTTCCTTGGCAAGGCAGTGCAAGGGCATTCACCTTTTTTAGGTATCTTGGATACTCTTGGACACCCCAAACAGCACAAGGCACCTCTGCTTTGGCATTTGCCCCCTTCAGCAGAGTGCTTAGAYTCTGTGTAGCTCACCCAGAAATCAAAAGCCACCTTCAAAGCTGAACTTTCCTCTAAGATCCCATCATGCATTGAACAAAACTTCCTTGGCTCTACAGGGAGCTTAGGACACTTAGAGTTCAAAGGTGTTCATGTAAATTTAGATTTCTCTACTCTGGAGCCACATCCCACTCCAGCATGAGGTTGGATTCATTGGACCTTGCCTTCCTGAAACCSTTACACTGAAAGACTGTGAGAAAAACCTCAAAATTTAACAGCTGAGTATTCTGACAGAACATAAGTCCTTACCGGGAAGCACAGACATAGGAAAATAATCATGGAGGACAACAATTAAATGGCCTTGAAAAATACCAAAAACTTTAGTGTTTTTATTGTACTATTTATTAAAAAATTACAAAGAAAAACAGTGAACCTTACTGCACTAAGTTCCTCCCTCTGATGTAAGAAAAACAAACTTAAATCATTCAAAAGCTCTGGTAAGAAGAAAGGAGAAAGAGCTCATAGCATGTCAGTAAAAATAACAGATGTGAATTCTGTGGAACTGACAAATGTAGGCAGATAAAAGAAATCTAATTGCTTGCTGTCCACCAAAAATATGAATYGTTGCAATTTAAGTAGTAATAAAATGGGAATTTACATAGAATTCTGCACAGTTCTAATGTAAACTGCAATAATAAAATTAAATAGAAATTTAACTGTCAATAAAGCTAAAAGACTTTCTTACCTCTATTAAAATACAAACACCAATATCTTCTTACCTGAATAACTTGGAAGTATTGAGAAGAAGTTGGACAAAAACCTCCTTGTCATGACCTGAAATTAGGGTTGAGCAAATACCAAATATTGGTATTGATTTTTTTTCTAATAGTTCACTTCTGTTTGACCCCTTTTTTTTACCTTTTAATGAAAAAAGCAACAAAACAAAACCCCAAAGAAATATAGTTCAAGATTCTAGTCTGGCATAGAAAAACAACTGGCGTGAGATTCCTACAGCTGAGGTCAGTACTTGCTTGTTTTTAAGGAAGTGTTCCTATTTATTGACATCTCTGGATCAATCTTCCTCTGCTTCTCCATTCCCTTGCATGTTCTTGTCTCTTTCTTCACTCACTACCCTTTTACCCTTTTACTCTAAACCTTCACAAGAATGGTATCTCTGCCAATAAATGTTTAATAGAAAATGGAAGATTTCTGCTGGGGTTCCCCACCTTCCTTCACAGTATCAGTCAGTAAAAGGAATCTTTTTTTCTCTAGTCTCAGACACTTGAGCTTTGTCTAATGGTATTTAAGTACATAAATGGCAATACACTGAGTTATGTGGAAGGAAAGACTTAATAGTATGGAATGCTGCGTGTGAACTGGCAAGAACCATTTGCCACTTGCAGAGCTCTGTCTGGGAGAACTGCACAGCCTGTAACAATAGAATTAATGACATTAACTTGTTACAGATTTCAGGAATTAGATTAATACAGAGAAAAAAATTACAAGCCTTATTCTGTGTACAAGTGTAGTCTCCATACAAACATAGAAAAAACCTAAACTACAACAAGAGATACTACTGTACTGTGCGATTTCACATCATTGTTAATGAGCAATAGATTGGTAGAAGCACATTTAAAATTGCATTAGAATAATAAGAAAACCAAGAAAATCTTCCTCCATTATACCAAACTAATGAAAATACCATTTCAATAAATTGCATAAAATTATTTAAAATAATTAGTATAGATTTCTTTCTTATGCATAGAAATCTTGGAGAAAATTTTGTAATCTCTTACATSTTCATGCCAGTAAGAAAAGTTATTAACACATAGCGAATAGGAGCTGAATCAYAAAAATATTATGGCACATTTCAACTGGTACTGACTGAACAAATATGGTCAAAAATTCTGCATTGCTTTTTCCTTTATTTTTTAAAATAATGCACCAATTTAGGTTACCTGATTTGGGCAAAATTGTACTGAATCACAGCTGCTGCAGCTGTTCTTAATATTAAAAGGTGAAATCAATTAGTATTTCCTATATGCTCCAATTCCCTCTTGTTTTTCAAGCCATCTTTAATCTTGTGTTTTTCTGTTCATGAAATAAAAGCTGGAGATACATCCTAGTGGTATTTGCACAAACTGAAGAGAAAAGAGAAAATCTCAATCTGGTTTGGATATAYAAGATTTGGCTGAATTGCAAATGCTCAGCACCTGGCATGTGTCACTAGATGTTTTAAAGATGAAGAGGTAACATGGGGGGTAGAAATGGAGAAGGTCCTAAGGGTAACTTATTTTGGTGTGGCACTATGAGCAGAATTAAAGGAGGGCCCAGTCATGCTGTTTATTACCCCTAAAACCTCAATATGCAATATGGGTTTCACAGAATGTCTGATTTTTTCCCCTTTACCTCTCTCTCCTGGCCACAGCACTTACTGCTGAGAAACACTGGGCAGCTACCTACATGTTGGGAATTAAACATACTAACGTACACTCAGAATGTTGCAAGGATCCTGACTTCACTGTCCTGAACCAGAGATAAAATTCTGTTTACTTAATTCTCATCTGAGCAATACYACAGAGATTTTATCTGAACATTAGTTCAGTAAGGAATTATAAGCATTGGGAAGACCCATGAGAGACTGCTAATGGGTTCTCATATGTAAAATGCCAGAAAACGTAAAACACATCGATAGTGCCACATTGMGTTCACCCCTTCAGAGTAGAAATGTCACAATATGCATAAAAAGACATAAGAGATACTGTTAATTATAGAGGTATTTGCTTGTGAAAAATTAAATATTACACTCAAAACAGAAGTTGGCTTCTCGTGATCTAATAAGGAAATATAGGGGAAAAAAGCAGTCTCTGCTCTGGTAAGTGCATCTGAAAGCAAGCTGTGATTACCCTTCCCATCTGTAGCAACACAGAGCAATACCAGTACTGTTGGGAGCCTGCACAAGAGGTAAAAGTGCTCCAATAACWCTTTGATGTGCTCACATTGCCAGTTCCAATGCAATCTGATGGAGCAGCCATGGCCTCCACTGCAGGCTCTCTGGCCCTCTAGTGTGCCTCTGCTTACTGAAATCTCTCTCCCTGCCTTTGTGTGGATATGTGTGTGTGGCTCTACGTGTGTGTACACAAACATTTGCATACACGCGCTTGTTTGAACCACTTACTCTGCTGTCCAAGCAGCTGCTTTTGGCATTTGATCTGTATTAGAACTGACATGAGTGATCTCACGTGTTCAGTTGGACTCTCTCAGGAAGATACACGCAGACACCTCTTACAGCCTGCCTSCACTGCACGCTGCTCAGTGCCATGGGGCGCTCCCCTTTGGGGAGCTGCTTCTGCTCAAATCTCAGCACTGCCTAATTTGGGGCACATCTAAACCACGTTTGCCAGTGGTTCACACAGCAGAACTGAGGCAGAGAYTTGATGTTGCAACCATGAAAGTCCAAGAGCAGAATCCATCTGGCATTTTCACTGCACAGCTTAATGCAGATTAATTGCATCACCTCTGCTGCCCGTGGAGGTCTGGTGGTCTGGTGCCTGTTCTCACAGTTTCCTTCGAGTGCGCTGTGGCTGGCGGCTCCTTCACATTTGCTGTAATGACATTTTCAGGCTCGCCTGCTTTGGCAAGCGCTTCGCTCCTCAGTGCGCTCCAGGGTGGCAAGGGGAACCCAGTTCGAGGGATACTCGCGTCCCGGCGGGGCAGGAAGTAAAGGGGCTGTTGGCRGCTGGGCTGCTTGTGCACTGCACGCCCCCCTGAGACTCGCCCCCTTCCCTGTTAAACTGCCCTGGGCTTTTTTCACCCCTCTTCTCCTCCAGAATCCCCMGGTGGAAGCTATTCATCCAAACAGACGGGCAAACCGAGAAAGCGGTGCCATGCTGCCTGGCAGTGCCAGGCGAGAAACAGCTTCCCGGGGTTGGGGGAAGGCAGGAATGGGCCGGAGTTGAGGGATGCTCGCCTGGGTACGGATGTTCTGTTATGCATCTCTGTCTGCACGTTGTATCATTTTCCTAGAGTTTCTAAGCTCGTGCATTTAAGTTCTGTCATAATTTTTTAGGGAAAGGAAAAGTAAAGTGAGGAGCTGGGCGTCTAGCAGCCTCATTGCCTCTGCTCCTCTATTACTAAACTTGGCTGCGGCTCGGTGCCGTTAATGTCCGGGCCGGGCTGACCCAGCGGCACCGGGCGAGGCTGGGGCGGCGYAGGGGCAGGGAGCACCCGGCTGGAGGCTGCGCCGAGCGGCGTGCCCAGGGCAGAGCCTTTGCTGCGCCTCGGGAAGGAGCKCCAGGCGAGCCCCCTGGAGCAAAGCTCGGCTGCGGGCTCGAAGCGAGGCCCCCGCGGAGGCGGACTCACAGAGCCCCACCGCGGCTGCATGGAGCGGGTCAGCGCTTTCCCAGATGCGGAGGGACGTAACAGCGAACTTTCTGCGGAGTCGAGGCTGCTCCTCGGTGAATCTGCCTCCGAGCGGTCCCGAGCGGTGCACGCTGTCGGCCAGCGAACGAGCCCCGCTCCGGAGCTCAGTGGGCGCCTTCTCGCTCCTCCCCGTCCCCGGGGCGGCAGCCGG
>NW_026623524.1:584935-593422 GCF_030028575.1 Malurus melanocephalus
CCGACGCAAGCAGCACAAAGCGACATCGTGCACACCCTTGGCTCTTGGTGATAGTCCAGAGGAGTACTAGGATCTCTTCCTTCCTCTCATATGTAATAAACGTATTTTTCCCTGGCAGCCACTGCCGTGGGAATCGGCATCCTTCGGTCGCTGGGTGACACCTGCAGCACAGCGGAGCACCCAGGGGGCAGGAGGGAGCGGGCGGGGGCCGCTCCGCGGGGCAGGAGGAGGCTCCGCATCTGCCACCCGCGCAGGTGGGGGCCCCGCCGGCCGCCCTCGCCCCCGCGGCTCCTGCCCGCGCTGAGCACCGCAGCGCCAGGGCGGGAGTTCACATGTCACGCACACGGGTGGGGTGCGGGAGCCGCGCCGCGGGCCGGCCCTGGTCCCCACGGTAGCCACGGCCGCAGCTGCGGTGTCCCTGCGGGAGTCTCTCCCCGGGGGAATCTCGCTCCCCGCCGGGGCAGTCCGCAGGGATCCTCGGGAAAGGCAGGGATCCTGTCAGGAAGACCCCCGGAAGGACCTGGGGGATGGAGAGATGCAGGTGGCCGGAGCAGAGCAGGTGAAGTGGGCCGGGAGAAGGCTCCTGCGGCGCAGGAAGGGGCTGGTGGATTCTTCCTTGCATGGGGTTTACATGGGGCAGGGCCCTGACTCTTGATGGGACGGAAGCTATGGTCCTGTTGGGAAGGAGCATCTGATGCTCTGTAGGTTTAAATGCCGACATAGATTCACCACTCTGCCCAGGGACGCAACTACATTTGTGGCTGCAGTTGTCAAAACCTACAGACTTCTTAATCTATTTCCCTGTTATTATCAGAAAATGTCATTTGCGCACTTTTGTTTTACTGGACTTAGTTGAGTGACTTCCTGTTAGCATGGCAACCGAATTTTAGATTTCTTTTGCACGGCTTGTGAACAGTGCAGCACCTCTCAGGTGGAAGTAAATTAAAACACCTTCTGGTCTGTGTGTTTGTTACAGAGAACGGGTACTTCATAAGCAAAAAAAAAAGATAAAAAATATAACAAAGATTGCCTGTTGGTTTTATTTGGGAAATAAATGTTTCTAAGAAACAGAGGAGACAGAGAATTTCTACAGGATGGGAAGTAGTTTTAAGTTCTACGCACTAAACTAAATATCAGCATTATAACACCTTTAAGTTCAGCTTACTTGAAATTTCAAATTTAATTGTTTTGCAGTGACATGGAATTTTTTCAGTGTTTGTGTTACTTGCTCCAAAGCCCTCACCTCTACAGCTTAGCAAGGTTTTCTGTGCAAACCTACTAAATGTTCCATAAATTAACCTCATTCAATTAGGCAATAGTTTTGTGTACAGTTAGAGAAACCAGGCACCAGTGAGAGTGCTTTAGATCTGTTTTAGAATAGCAGAAATTATGGGAGACCTGAATGTACACCCATTTTTTTAGGCAAGACTAAGAAATAAGCTTTACCCTTCAATATAAGAATAGCTGAAACCATAGTTTGGTTTTCTTTTGGTGTTGCCTTCTACACTGGRAGGCCTTGGTTTTGTTTGCAGAAGGATGGGGTTCTTTACTATGTTTTTTTCTTTTTTTTTCTTCTGTTGTTCAGACTTAGGAACAGATGAGACTCTATTTAGAAACAGGAAAACAAAAATATGTCTGTCTTTTATATTTAACTTCAGCCATTTACTCTAACTCTATGTATAGTAGTCATTGCCCTTAAAAATAGCTCCAGAAAAAAWTCCATTTCTTCTTATCTCATGCTATTTAGAGCCAAATACTGCTAGCTGAAATTTAGGTGAAATTGAGGTCACTACAGATAGGGTATGATTTTGATTATCTTTTCGAGGTATCTTTGCTTATCTGCTGAAAATATTGGGTCCTGAGCAACGTGGCTCCACTCTTGGTGACAGTGGGCTTGCGCGTCTTCAGTGTGGAGAGACCACCAAATATATATTGAAGGACACACAGAGAGAAGGGGTTAGCTTTCACCTTTGTATGTGTGTGTGTGTTTATTGCCTGACTTAAATGACAAGGAAAAATGTTACRACTGCTCCTCCCGAGACCTGAGACCTGTGTCCATGCCAGTACACTGTTTAATCTGTCAGCTTTTTCTAGGGTTTGATTTACTGGAGTGAGGTGGCAAAAACAGCAGAGAAAATCGTGTGTGGCATCTCTGCTTGCCTCTGGTGGTGCTGGCAGTCAGTATTAAAAGGGACTGAATTAATTTTGAAAATGATGACTAAGTCACCATAACTTATCTTACGGAAAGGCAGCACAGAAGCAGGAAGAAAAGACTCCGTTTTAACCTGTTTAAAGAAAAAGCAGATAAAAATAGATGAAGCATTGTTCTATTCAGACAGTTAATGGCTTTATGAGTGTCAGATTGATCATTGCTTTTTCTGTAAAGTTTTAAGTTATATTGGGTTATATTTCTGTCACTTTCTCAAATAAAATATTCTTAATTACTGGAAGAAGGGTGAAGGGCAAACTTTGTGTGTAAATCAGTCTTCCATCACCATGTTTTATGACAAAAAAATTCCAGAAACCATCTCTTTTAGAAGTCCTGAATCATTGAGAAAGGTAAGCCAAACTTGCCCTTGCTTTACTATACTGACACTACATTAAGTAGTGTAGCATAGTTTTGGGATTACACCAGCAACAAGTGTTGTCAGTATCCTCATGTCCACTGTGATTGGTTGCTGAAAAAAAATCTCCTGACTAAATGCATATTAATTAATATAGTTTTATGTACTACATAAACATAGAGGAAGACTGAGCAAATTAAATATTTCTGTAACAGATAATGCATGCAGAAATCCTTCAAAGGGACATTACCTTTCAGTCAAATACAATTTGAGACTGYCAAAAGAGGAACAACTGAAAAGAAGACAACTTCTTGGCATAGTGAAGTTTTCAAAGGAATTTAAAGGTTTTTAGTGCACCACAAAGACTAAAGCAACAACTAAACGACTTTGCTATTATATCATGCTCTTCTTGGAGTTGTGGGCTGTTTTGGTTTCACTTAAGGTTATCTTCTCCCTTCAAACTTTTGTTTTGGTTTAAATTCTCAGACTACTTCCACTCTTTTACAACCACATTTCTAGTTTACATATTGACTGGTGTGAGACAAAAACTGGAAAGAACCTTGGATAAAAATTACTTTTTTTTTTTACAGCTAAGCAGTTTCTCAGCAAATGTGGGCTGAAGTGGAAGAGGAAAACTTGTTTAAATTTGAATGAATTTTATGTTTGCCTTAGATTATGAACCAATCAAACCTAATCCCTGAAGTCTGGGACCGTTTCTGCAGTTTCTTGGTCACTGAGTCTGAGATTGATCCATTTATCTCAAAAGCTTCTGTCATACTTGTTCATGTCAGATGAACCATTTGAATGTTATCATAATATCTGGTATATTATGCAGTGGGCAGAAAGGGGAACAGCAGATGGGAGAAAGATTTTTTTTTTTTTTTTACTGGGCTTTTTGGAGAAAGAGATTATGGGATTCTTCTGGAGTTGCTTTCCACATATCCTTGGACGCTTCTGAGGAGGAAGCTGCCTTTCCCCTGGAGGCAAAGGCCTGCCTACCACCACTGGTGCATGGACAGCCACTGAGCAGCCAAGCCATGTGGTAGTGTCTTTAAGCTCTTCCAATCCTAGCTCAGCACATTCTGGGTTTTCAGGATATGCAAGATCATTTTGTTTTGTTTTGTTTTGGTTTGGTTTGGTTTGGTTTGTTTTTTTAGAGTGATTCTGATATCAGCATTACGGACCACAAGTACATCCTTCCTTGGCTCAGAGAACCAGAAACCTTATGCTGCCTGCATTCACACCTGAGAACCTGCTGGAAAAAGAGGTCCTGAGCTCCTCATGTCCTTGTACCAGCTAGTCAGCCAAAGTACAGATCAGTTGATTTAGAGCTGGTACCTAGGAGGGCACCATCCCCCTGTAGATCATGCTGCATGCAGGCTGACCTTTTTTGGCTACATTTGGGAACCCTGAACTGGCACGAAATGCCAATTTGCCAGCTACTGAGGTGAACCTGTTGTGTCTCTCTTCCTTTCCTTGAAAGARAAGGRCTGAAGCAGAGAGTAAACCATCCTYTGTATTTTKTCATCTCYTCTATAACAGAGCAAGCATCCTCCACAGGGGATTGTCTCTCTTTGTTAACCATGCAGTAAAAGCCAAGGCAAGGAACCTTCCTTCTGAAAATTGCCTTGATTCCCAGCTGTGCAGAGCAGGCTGTGGTAGCAGGTCATGAAGGTTGAATAGGCACAGAGGTCAGTAGATACAGGATAAGTGGTTGCCATAATCAGCCTAATATATACATTTTAAAAAGCCACGAAACATACATACATATGCACATGTTCCAAGCTGCTGTGCTAACTTTTTAAAAATCTGTAAATAGCATGAACTCAGAATTGCCTGTTGGATGTCCACTTCTGGGAGTTTTCCAGCTGCCACTTCTGCAATCCAGTTTTCTTTCACAAAATTCTTCAAAGCATAGAGTCTTATGCAAACTATCAATAAATGCTTGAAAATTTTGTCACCTTTCAGCTCAGGTGTCTGGTTCTCATGTCTGCCAGAGAGAGGCAGCTGCTGCCAAAGAACCCAGCAATCTTCTCAGTRATAGTTAAATAGTGGGGGTGATTATTAACCCAGGTCATAAAGCATGAGAGGAGCATTAATACAGCTCTGTATCCAGCCCAGAAGTAAGGTGAGAAGTTGGCCTGGCCTGAGAGCCTCCCTACTCCTTACATCTCACATCTCCTAGAGAGATAAAGGACCCTCCTGCAGTAGACWCTCTGAGAATCCCTGAGAATTCAAATTTTTTCCTCTAACCATCATTTAATTAAAACACCCACTCAAATTAGGGTACTAGGTTAGCAGTTCTAGTAGAATCAATACTGTCTCGTGTTTGTTAAAGTAATGGATAAATTTTTACCTGTATTCCTTCTGTGGTGCCCTAAATCAGGGGAAGAATACTAAAGGCTACTATTTTGAAGATGAAATCTGTACTATTTCCTAGCATACTAATATTTTTAACAGTTTGGTGTCAGACCCAAGAGTACCAGACTAAGAAGATACAGCACCAAATTCACATCCAGTGGAAATGATATCTTCTTTCATATTTTTTTCTTCTAGTAATTGATATGCTTTAAATTTAGTTTGTCTTTRCCAGTAAATATTGGCTTCTGTGCATTGATTTGCTATTTCATTACCATTATAAAAAGTGAACCAGACCAATTTACTTCGAGTAAAGGAATGAGCATTAGAATTATAGGAGAAGATAAAGGGTCCTATTGTGTCTGATTTAAGATTACCCCTAGTACATTTATATATACTAATTTAAATCAAAAACATTTTTTTATGACAAATTTTGAAAAGCTTTAAAAAGGGATTTTTGCAGCAAAGGCTGGTATTTTTTTTCACCCAGCACCCACAAATTTGATTGTAGTTGTAAACACCAACCACCTACATTCCTTGCATAGTCACTGGAGAGAGACAGAAGCCTCCAGTGAACAAMTGAACCCATCCAATTGGATTGGAAAGAATCACATTTTTATTGTTGCTGATGGTTGGTTGATTTCACACAGCTGATGTGTGAAAGTGAGGCAAGAGAACCTTACCCTAGTGGTGTCAAAAAAACCCTCAGACGAACAAAAAAAAAAGATTTTTTGGAGAAGACAATAAATTGACATTGTTTTTCTTCTGAGGTGTCTTAGAGTCCTGTTGACTTTTCTGATATTGGTACAGACATCATAGCAATAACAGATGGCTGCAACATAMTTTAAATATCCTGTTGTCCTCAAAATTTTTGAGGAGTTTGTGAATGGATTGGGTAGCTGAAATACATCTCCTAGTTGTGCCAAGGGAAACAGGAATGTCAGCTGGACCCTTGCAAAAGAAGAACACGCAGTTCTGGGTGCTCATATCCTGCCTCCTCCAAGTGCAAGGTGTCTCTTTTCCAGAGAGAACACATTGTATCTGTGGAGCAAGGGAAAGCAAGCACAGATTCTCTCTTCAAATGTTCTCAACATTGCCAKTGCCATGGTGTACCTTAGTCCACTGAAAACAGAAATCATCTCTCAGTGGCGAAATAGTTTTAACTGATGTTCAAGTGGGAATGGTTATTATTAAACACTTCAAAAGCAGTCCTTCTGACACACTTCAGTGCTGACTGCTGAAGGGATCCTGCCTATTTTGTTTTGATTATACTGACAACACTTTTTTTTTTTCTTTAGTTTGGGAGAGGTAGTGGCCATGAATTTCTGATTGTAATGATTTAAAGTTGTGAGAGCTGCAGTCAATCCCTTAAACTTGTTTATGCTGGCATAGAAAGTTTGTTTTTCAAATTTGGTGTGTTCCATAGTACATTCATACCTGAAACACCACATGTGCTTTCCATGTAGTGGCTTTAACTAGCTGGCAGATAGCCTAGAGCAGGAATTTTGGCTTCAAATAAAACCAAATCCAAGTTGCCTGCAGAGCAGTTGTCTAATTTGCTTTAAGCCTGTTAACTACAAATCTGTTATTCCAAAGCAGTAACTAACTGTTGGTCTTTGAATTCATCTAGACATTGTAAMATCAGACCTCTGAGTCTGAAAAGCCTTTAGAAAGAACTTGGTAACTTCACAAGGTGATTCATATGACCTATCTTAAAGGAAATTAATTGCCCTCTACAGGGAGTCCATTTCCTCCCATTCGTAATAAAGGAAAATTGGGATGACAAACCAGCCTTGGATGTCAGTGTTCTGGATTCCTGGTTTAGTGAATATGTGTCTCTCCTTTATTTTTCACGTTTTAAATTGAAGWACTTTATCGTGTCACATCATGATTAATAAGGCTTCCTAAGTATAATATGAAGAATGTGCTGTACTAATTTTTTTTAACTGTTAARGAATCTTGTACCTATGGCACAGAGATCTTGTATTTCAGGTTGATGACATTGGTGGGTATCTGCACTAATTCCTGGTCTGTAAATACACTTGTTTTTCCTCATAAAAGGCATCACACTTCATACACAGCAATTGCAAAATAATATTTTGGTCTGTCCACTTACATAAAAATATTTTATTCATGATTGTTTAACTCAGTGATAATAACTTTGAGCATATTTGTTTATGCACTGAGGCCAGTTGTACCAAATACTGATGCGATTTGAGATGATTACATTTATTTTGCTGCAGTGTCTTAAAGTAGAACTAAACCTCCACACATCTCTTTTTGGTTTTCTTCTTTTTTTTTTTTAATTTAAAATTTTCTTTTTTCACAATACTTAAACCAAGCAGACTAGCAGGGATTTGAAAGTCCCTTCTCCTTAGTGATTTTGCCCACAGGGGAGGAAGCAGGGGCTGCTCAGTGAACTGGGTTGCATTTCAGTTCTTGGGCACCAGTCCATCCTCCGAGGTGCACTGACTTACTGAACTAGCTTGACTGTACAAGCTGGATTTTATAGGGATGCACTAGGATCAAAGGAGGATTTCTCATTCATCCCCAGAGTTCTTCCTCTGCACTCACTTCCTTTTGCTACTGCTTCTGCTGGCTTTAAGCCAGGTGGGAACTTTCTTCTATCTGATGAATTCTTTTGGGTTGACTGCAGGCAGGATCTAGCTGTATAAGATTTTATAATTAAAAGTATTCTCCAGTGCATTGGATCTGGATGTATGTTTTCAATCTGTTCTGTCATTTTCTTTTGTTAAAGAAACACTGCTCTCATAGCAGAGTATATCCTTGCTTAGCAACCCTTGGTGATGGATTCTACCAATGTTTTCTTAACTCMTATGCTCCTGTGCAGTCACTCATGTCCCTTATTAACATCGAGTTTCCCACTCACTTGCTCAGTACATTAAGTGCAGAAGTGGTAGGTGAGCTCTTGCAGAGGCTGAAGAGGGTTTTGTTTGTCTTTAGTGGTACCAAGGTCTTTGGGAAAGAAGCAATCAACTGTCCCTGAGGAGAGGTTTGGGACAGCAGTACCTGTGTGATGAGATCTGTTCAAGGAACTCATTGTTTGGTTAGTCCTCAAAGCCTTTCTAGTTCTTCAGGACATTGTTACTAACACCCAAGAAACAAATTTAAGACATTTGTGTCCTGCACTACCCAAACCCCACATCTCAGGGTCCTTATTTTCAGAAAGAATCATTGCTGATCAGTGATTGTTYTCACTGATAAACTGCAATCAGGCTTCTCTTGAAATCAAGGTTTGCTGAATTTGGGCAAGATAGTAAGGACATGAGTGGGACTTTGAGGAGAATAGAAATAAGTTGACACTTCTAAACAAAAATGGACAAAACAGTCATTTCAGATCAATCAAGGAAATAAAGGACAATGAAAACCATGACTCTGGGGARACATTAGCACACTCAGGTAGGTCAACTCATGCTCATATTCCCCATGGTACTCCCAGTGACAGTAGACATTTTGAGGGGCTTGATTTTCTTCTGGGATCATAATGGGTTAGCTGACTTATACTGGGACAAAGTGACACTTTACTCATCTTTCTTCATTAGTG
>NW_026623524.1:593452-636391 GCF_030028575.1 Malurus melanocephalus
TTTTTTTTTTTTTTTTTTTTGCCTAATTGCCTAATTACTGTTATTTCAATGTTCTTTACTTAAACCCATTACTGAAAAACAAAGCCCACAATTAAAATTACCTAAGCCAATCAACAACTTATTATACCAAGGCTTTATGGCCAGCACATGATTGAATTAGTTTTAAGAAATAAGATGCTTCCTTCTAATTCAACCTTAATCCAAGAAAGTATTCAAATGCAAAGAAGTTCTGGTTTTCTACTGAATGCAGCTTCAGAAGGTGCTTCTAGTTAAGCATTGGCTTCATTCCTCTTCTCAGTATGAGACATTTTCACATTTTCCTTAATCCCGGCTTTAGGAAGATAATTTGAAAGTTCTGGTATATATATGACAACTAAGAAAAATATCAATAATGCACACAAACCCCCAATCTCTTTAGCAATTTCTCKGGTGTTAGAAATATATTAAAGATGTTTGTGCTATGCATGCTTGCATTCTCCTTTGGAAGTATGACTTTGGTTCAGATATTCAACTCATTGTTTGAAATTTCTTCCAKTCCTTTACCATAGCTGTCTGAAAARAAACTCATGTTATTACATGCTTTTGCTGTATAAATAGCTGCCATTTAGGAAGGCCATTTTGTAGCCAAAGATGCCATCTACAAAAACCCTTTCAGCAACTTTTGCGTGCCATAAAGGTTGCTTAAATCCCACAAGCTTTCTGCTTTTTCATTTATTTGTTTTTATTTGTCATAGATTAAAACTATGTGCTCTTTGGTTCTAGTGAAATATTAAGATTACAAGTGAATTTAAAATGATGATAATGCTCAAAGTAATTTGGAATTACACCACTCCTATGTGAAATCTTACAAAATACAAAATGAAGCAATTGTGCCTTCTCATCAATCATGAATACTTATGGATGATGTAATTTTAGAAAATTTGTCCCCTTAATTTCAAGAGAATTACAGTGCYCTAGAAGCTTCTTGTTTCTTCTCAATAATTTAGCAGTTTATGAAAAATATATTGTGTTTACTTTTCCACTCTGATGCAGTCAGTGCAATTACAAGTTGTGGAGAGCCTAATTCAAAATCTTTTTGCTGTTGAGTATTTTAGAAAAATTTGTAGCCCCAAAACATTCATCTGTTTGGCATTATTGCCATGGTTGCAGTCTGCATCTGTCCTGKGTGATACAAAATTTTCTCCATTCTCTGTCTAAACACTTTTTCTGTTGCAGTTTACAGATTCATATATATTGAATCATCATGGAGGCAAGCAATGAATCTTTGTTTTAAATATACTGCTAGGGTTGACTAGGTCTAAAATCTCACTGCATCTCACTATAAAAATTCTTGCTTCTTTCCGTTGCTAGGAATTTGACTTTAAGAATGAAAATCAAGTGCAGAATGACAYGTGATTTTGAACCAAACCTCTTTTTTAATAGTTTGCAAAACATTCAGGAAGCATTCTGWGCAGGTTTTTATAGAATTGCCAAAAAACTGTTCTCCACTTCAAGGTTATAGCACATTTAATGAAAATAAAATCAGTCTTGGAAGTCTGTACTATAAGCAGAACTCTTKTGTACTATTACATTCAGTATGTTCAAGATGTTATTAATACTTCCAGTAAATCACATAAACTTCAATGAACATAAGGTTTAACATTTTATCTACTGTGAAACTAGCCATTGTGTTATGATGGAATGATTTCCAGGTTTATGGATGCCCCAATTGTATTCTATACCAAAACATTAGTATTTATAGATCCTTACAGTTCTGTGTATATACATATAAAGCTTTACACACACATGTAAGGGAAGAATACATATATTTACATGTAGAGAGAAATATTTATGTGCACTGTGTGACTGACACACGAGAAAAGTTAATATTTGCTCTGGTGAGTGAAAGAGAAGAGCTACCCAGAGTACAGGAATACAGCCTGTTAAASTGTCCATCTTGTGTGTGCACACAGAGTTATATCAGTGTCTCCTTGGCTGGGAATATTTATCTCTCTGCACTTGTTTATAAGATTTAAAAACCAAGTGACTGAGCCCAGCTCTTGGCCGAGTATGGTTTCTTTGCCCCCTCCCAAACAGGGAAGGGCTGTGAACTGAACTTAATGGCAACCAACCAGAATGTGGAAAATTTAGAGGCAGTTACTTTTCTCATGAATTTAGAGACTCCCAGGAGGTGAAGGCTTCTTAAAATCCAGCAGCTTGTGTCCATGGAGCTGACAGCCTTGAYGCTGTGCAAACTTAGGCACAGCTCCTACAAAGGAATTTTTTTTTCTCAAGCTTAGTAGCAAATATAGCTTGACTAGGACTAATCTATTATCTTGCACTTTGTTAATTATCCAGAAGGAACTTTTTTGTAGACTTTAATGTAGAAATTGTAACTCATACAATYAAAAGCACAGCAGTTTATTAATTAGATGCATATAAGTCTATCAATAACATCGTTGACTGATCCTTATGTGAACTGCACATGGCAGCTGTCAGGGAAAGCTTCTGGAAGGAGGCAGGATGCTCTTGTCCTACACAGTTTCAGAACCTCCTCAGAAATCAGCTTTTGAGTGTAAAGACCAAAATAGACATAATATAAAATGAAAATATAGTCCAGAGAAGCTGTGTATGCCCCATTCCTGGAAGTGTTCAAGGCCAGGTTGGATGGCACTTTGAGCAACCTGGTCTCAGGAAAGTAATTTTCTGTCCATGGCAGAGGGGTTGGAACTGGATGATCTTCAATGTCCCTTTTAACCCAAACCTTTGTAGGATTATATTATATAATACCTCAGGATCCTGCTGGATGTTCCATGTGGAGCTTTTTTGCAGCGGCAGAAGTCTTGGAGCTGATTGTGTTTTGTGATCTCCCACACCTGAGTGTAAAAACTCTTGTGAGACCAGAGGAGGAAGATACTGGCACAACAAAAAAGGGGGTTTCAGAGTAAGCGGTGTGTATGTCTGAGCCAATGTAGAAAGTKTCTTGGCCTGACAGTTCCAGTTGCCCCTGGACATGCACCTGGATACACTCCTKGTTGATTTGTTCAGAAAAACATAACTTGAAATCTCTGATAAATCTCCTTTGTTGGTAAAAACAGGAAACAYATTACCAAGATTCCATCTTTTTGTCTTAAAGCTCTTGATCATCTGCACACACCTGTCTATGAAACACTGAATAAGATGCTCCTTTATTTTTTTTCTCCTGGATCGTGAAGTAGCTGCATAGGGTGGCTGAGTGTAAAAGAACTGGAGGGATCAAAGCCAGCCAATTCGTTTGACTTCTCTAGATAACCACGTYTGAGCAAGTCACAAACTGGTCCACAGAAATTAATTTTCAGTTCTTGATCTCATATGTTTAAAAGAACAAAGTTTTCAGGATTGTCCTACAAAAAAGTGAATTTTTTTCTGAGTTATTGGTTATTAATATCTATTGCAGATAATTTATCCAGTTTCTTTCAGTACCAGCTGGTAAATTATGCAGTGGAACTAGTACCTCAATCAAACAAGGATAAGTGCTAAGTGCTACTGAGACCGAATTAACCAAATTCAAGGATTGGCTTGGGTTTCCAGGTCAGAAATGAAGATGGCCAAAAGCTGCGCAAAAAAAAAAAAAAAAAAAAAAAAAAAAAAAAAAAAAAAAAAAAAAAAAAAAAAACCAAAAAAAAACAAACAAACAAAAAAAAACCAACCCAGATTTGCCAGCTGAAGTGAGGTCCATAGCAGTGTTCTGAAGGACAGATAAAGTCCAGACTCATGTTTGCTGAGGTCCATAAAGCAGGCAGGCTCTTTTCTTCATTGATTGGGTGATAGGTTTTCACAGTTCTTTCCTTTAGTAGATTACTGCTTATCTCCTTGCTGTTTTATAACTACATATTCCATTTTTAATAATCATAATTATTTTACTGTGTCATACAAACCCCCTCAAACTATATGCAAGGTCTGTCCCAGTGCTGGATGATAGACAAAGCTGAGGGAGCTCCTTCTCCAGATGTCTAAGACTTGAATGCCAGTACAGAGAAACTGAATAGTCYTCTTCAGGTAAATATATTTATTCACAACCTCTGAAAGTCCTTTATTARATGAAAGATTTAAAATCTTCATAGCTTGTTATCTCTAGACTGCTTACAATGAATCTGTTCCTAATCAGAGGGCTGAAGTTTCAAAAAGTGTAACAACTGAAACCCTCATCTCTCCCATTTTCCTCTGCTGCCTTATGGGGTGTCAGTAGTGGTCAAAAACATGACTTCAAGTTCTTTATATGCTAAAACCAAGGAGAGAACATATCCAAGATGTCTATTTCAAGCTTTATTAAAAAAAAAAAAAAAGAAAAAAGGTGCTACAGGATTAGAGGTATCAACTGTATTAGATATGAGATCAGAAAGCAATACTAATTAACATCTGTTTGCAAGAAGGTTTAACAGCTTTTTAATTCCAAAATATTAAGAARCTGTTCAAGTAAAACACACATTTTTTGGAAGAAGCACACCGGGGAATAGACAAATACTGAAAAGATTTCCAAAAGGTTTTCAGATCTGATAAAACCATGGTTTGCTGAAGGGGAAAGGGATCACTACAYGTAGATTTAAGATTGAATGATACAGTACAATTGTATCATAGTGAGTCAAAAAGTTACAACAATCACTTGCTCTGTCATTTCCTAATGCTGCTGAGTGAAAGAAGTACTTGGAATTTGAGAAAACAGTAGTTTTTAGGCTACACAATAAGAAAAGCTATCGAGCTGCACTTGTAGTGTAGCAGTGCAGTTGTATTTAAACACATTAACCTTTCCCTGCTTTCTGACCTATAGTATCTGACACTTTTAAACATAAATCATATGGTAATTAATTTAATTATAATTTCCTTAATCCCAGCCTTCCTAGCTAAGTCAAAGTTTGCTTTGCCACTGCCTTTAGCTGTGATATTACTTAAACTACTGATTAGGTTGTAATGCCTTTGATATTTTAGCAGCAAACACTGAGAGATATCATGAGTGGTGGGACAAACTGGCTTATTGGAGTGTTGGCAGTGGAGGATGGAACATTTTACCATATACCATTTTGCAGACTTCACAAGAAATCAAAGGAGACATGAGAATGTGCTTGAAGTTTCCTRAAAAAGCACAGAGAAAACAAATTTTGATAATACCACTGGAGCCTTAAATAACGCTATCTGAGTGACACCAAAAAGTCAGCTATGTAGTGTCATGGATGTAATTGCTGAACTGTAGCAGTCCTGGCAGCATTTGAGAATTAAATGAATCATATATTTGGGTGGTATAAGATTCTTGAGCGTATTTAATATTCTCTAGCTGTTGAATAAGAAGCAACACAGACCAAGAGCTGCACAGTGTCTTGGCAGTCAACTAGGAGAGACTCCAAACAAAGAAAGAGTTGGAACAGGTCCTTGAAAATGAATGTACTGTACTGGAACAGAGAGATGAAGCTGGACAATGAAAACAATCTTTTTTTTTTTTTTTTTTTTTTTTTTTTTTCCCAGAAAAAGTAAATTGAAAGTGGAAGACTGCCATTTGAAGTGTCAAGTGATCTTGATAATTTATGTCTTTTTAAAAATAGTGTTGGTACTTTCTCTTGAAATAAGTGTTGATTTCCTGAGTATAGATTATGTAAATCTGATTACTTGCRCGAAAAAACACAATGAATTTCTAAACTGTAGAGGATTCCAATCTGGAAGATTGGAAGATAATAACTTRAATGAAGAAAATAAGCATAGTTGATGTTATTGCAAATTTTTCAACTGCTTTGAATACAGCCACAGTCTTACTGCCTGCATCTAGACTTTTTTAAACCCAGTAGCATGTGTTTAACAGWGGTAAAAAAGTATTTATAGACAGGGGTACACTAGCAGAGTACCTTCACTTGCTGTAGTACCCTGCATGGTCTTTGCCAGATATGCTTTCTCTGTTTTGTAGTCCTCTGTGCATTTCTGTTTCATAAAGTCATCCAATATTCTGTATAGCCCACAGAAAATTTTAGCATCTTCAAAATCCTTCAGCAATGAATTCCTCAAGTATTTGCTTGAAGACTCATCAGTTCTTTCTTTTTCTTGAACCTGACTCTTACTGCCTGTCTGATTCCCTCTGGATCTCATACCTGGAAAACCAATGAGGAATTAATCTGCATCTGTCCTTGTCTTGACACCCATAATTACACAGACCTGGATTACACCTTCCAWCTGTTCTTCTTTCACAGAGTGAAGATTTGTACCTTATTTAGTCATTCTGCTTCTGGAAGGTCTTCTGTACATTTAATCATTCTACAGCCCTTGTCTGAAGGTTTTCCAGTGCTGCTGGCTCCATTTTTTCAGATAAGAAGCTTAGAAATGCATGTTCAATCCTGTGTGCCACTCTGAAACTACAAACTCATACACATTTGCACTAGTATGAGTGAAGCAAATTGTGTTTGACAGGAAATAGGCACAGTAATTAGAGAAAATTCATCTCAGCTTTGGGGAACCATGGCTCCAAATTGTTTGACTTGTCCCTTTTCATAAAAGAAGAGTTAGAGAGTGCTTCTTTTATTTTCCTGAAGCCAACTTGACAGAGGTAGCTGAGGCATCTAGGAATATAAATGGTCATAATTCATTTACATATAGACAAGCAAGGGAGATATATAAAATACCTTGTATATTGTTGATGTCAGTCTGTTTCAACTCTGGGAGCATAACYTTTATTCTACTAATTGAAATAAAARTCAAACAGTGCTGCAAAAYCTGAATCAATATCTTGTWGAAATGCTTAATAATGCTAGTAATCAGTCATTTTAGTTCCTGTACAT
Organism: Malurus melanocephalus; assembly: GCF_030028575.1. Classification (NCBI taxonomy): domain Eukaryota; kingdom Metazoa; phylum Chordata; class Aves; order Passeriformes; family Maluridae; genus Malurus; species Malurus melanocephalus. Next base: position 600,226 of record NW_026623524.1, read on the forward strand.
CTGTTAAAATTCTGTTTATTACTCACTGTAGCATATGGATCTAATGGAAATTGTAGAAGAACTTTTGTTATTCACTTGAATTTTCAGTCTCTGTCCAGCTGAACTTGTCACTCTGAGTTTGTTAAAAATGTATCTCAGTCTGTGGAACTGTAGAATTTAAGAGGATAGGAATTTACTGAGTCATATAATACTCCAAATAAGAGTTGGGAGACTACTCACTGAGCCATGCAGAGTCCACTGTTCTTTTCTGTCTTTCACACTCTAATTACCTGTATCACAAAGTTAAAATCYCTCTTTTTCTTCAGACTTGAAGTTTAGAATTTAAGTGGATGTGTTTCTCAAGACATACAAAGAAAATAAATGAGAGATCCTTTAACCAAAAAGTTAACAGTTCAGTTGTTTTTCCAGTTTGTCTTTTGGGAAAAGGAGGCATCATTCAATCATATTTCTCTCACATCTACCTGAAAAATTTACAATTTATAATATAGCACTATTGAATGCATTCATAGTCAAGTTCCCCACAGTTGGCAATGACAGAACCATAACCCAGCCATGGGCTAGAACAATTCTGATTTTCACCAGAGTAATGTTTGAAAGCTCCATACATGCCAAAGAGTGATGTAAATTCCCTAGAACTCAAAGGTTTTGTCTGGCAGAGTCAGGGAAATCTGAGTAGGCAGAAAGCCAGTGGTTGATATGTTTCCAAACCTTGAGGAAGCATTAAACTTGGAGGTGTTTCACTGTATTAGAATTAATTTTTAATTACAAACAATACAAAAATAACTTGATTCTGTCATGCCTCTCTGTGACAGARCATTAGAGATGATAATCTGGTAGTTCAGAAACACTCCAAAGTCTATTAAGTCATGTTACTGTATAATCTGAATACAACACTGCTTTATTTTTTTTCATTTTGTTGTGTTACTGGRTTCTTTACTCAGCAACTGCACTGCAAAGCTTGCTTTGCTCATGATATATTTTGATGTGGGATTGAAATATTCACTGGATTCCAGCAGTGCTTACCATCTTGATCTTACTGACACCCTTTGACAACTGTGCAAACCCTTGGGATGTCACACATTTGCATTACTCTTTCAGAAAGGAAAAGGCTCAGCCTGCATTGGTTCATTTGAATCTTTACCACAGGCTGCAGTCCTTCATGTACTATTCCAACATGTGTCCCTTCCATGAGRTGCAGTCCTACAGGRAAAGGCTGCTCAGTGTGGGAGCCTCATGGGGTCACAAAGCCTGCCAGGAATCCTGCTCCTCTTTGGGCTCCTCTCTCCATGGGACCGCAGCTCCTTCCAGGAGTTTGGTCCAGTGCAGGCTTCTCCCAGGGTCACAGCCTCCTTTGGGCACATCCACCTTCCCCAGTGTGGATCTCCACAGACTGCAGCTGGGTCTCTTGGACCTTCATGGAGCTCCCAGGGCTGTGGAACTCACCATTCATCACAGCCACAAGGGAATCTCTGATCCAGCACCTGGAGCACCTCCTGCCCCTCCTCTCYACTGACTTTGGTGTCTGCAGAGCTGTTCCTCTCACATTTTCTCTCTCCAGCTGCTGAGGTGCAGCAATTCTTCCCCTTCCTAAATACATTCTCATAGAGGTTTTACCACTGTCACTGATGGGTTGGGCCTTGGCCAGCAGTGGGTCCATTTTGGGACGGGCTCTGTTGGCTCTGTTGCACATGGGGGAAGCTTCTGGCAGTTTCTCCCCACCCCCACGGAAACCTTGCCTTGCAAACCCACTACAGCCCAGGGCTGAGCTCCTCTAAACTCATTATGCCAGTTCAAAACCAGCACTTCTTGCATCTTAATGTCTCTCCAATAAAAAGTTTTCACTCCTGATTAAGCAGTTTCTTCCTTTTCTTCTTGATGTCATTGTACTTACCCACAATKGTCTCCAGCAGATGTTGTTTACCCTGAAGAATCACATTTTCTAATGGCATCGTTATTATTAATAAAAGCACTTTATAACAGAGGGATCAGTTAGTGATTAGTTACATCTTACCTAGTTTTATGAACATGAATAAAGAAATAGACATCCAAAATTGCAGTTATTCATTGGGATAAAATTAAAAGTCAGCGTTTTTTCATTTTAAGGCTGCTTGGGATGAAAAAGTATTTACACATATATTTTGGATTATCAGTTAAAATTATTAGCTTGTGCTGAGAATCAAGAGTGAGTCATAAAGAAACAGGGGAAGAGAGAATTCCTATGAGCCAGACAAGATATACCTCTCTGCTCCATGAGCACTGCTAGAAATGTATCTAATGAAGGAACAAACTGCAAAGGCAGACATTGGAAATATATTCCCAAGCAAGGCATCTAGATCTTGCAATTTCCAAGTATGGTCTGTTTATACTATTTATCATAAATGTTAATGGTATGACTAGAAGAGAAGAGGGAAGAAAAGGGCAGGAAAAGCAGCAGGAGTCATAACAGTGGCAGAACATGGAATAAGCAATTCTTCCTGAAATGAACTGTTTATGTTACTGGAGATGAGCCTGTATCTCATTCTCATCATCAGACTGTGCATTTGCAAGGTGTAAATAATAACCACCACCTTGGAAAAAATTATCATTCTTTATAAAGGGATATAAAAACTGCAGATGGGTATGGTTGGTCTGCACATTTCATGTAGCTGGCTGTAACAAGAAAAAATACCAAAAGAGTCATAACCCATGCCGAATAAATGGYAGGATTCAATGATCTCATCTTCCATAATTTGGATTTTTCATAGTACTTTTAGTATATGGTAGGAAAAGTTAAGAACTGAAAGACAATATATATAAAAGCATTCTGCCAACAGTTATTTCTGAAAGAGAGACTGCAGCATACTTATAGCAGTGAACTGTATAATAAGCGCTGTAGTATGTGGGTGGTGCTACTCCTGCCATTTATAAGCAATAAATACTATTCATTTTTGCTCAAGAAAGAATACTTAAAATTGCAAAAGAATTGTCATAGTGTAACCAAGAAGCGAACTTGTAGAAATTGTACTACATTGCTGCTTATTTTTAGCTAAAGAGTTTTACATTAAACAATTACTTTTTATGGTTAAAAATTCTAAATCTTTCAGCCAGGCATATTTAAAGGCATATTTAAATATGCAGAAAAAAAAGATTACTTGCAATGAGAAAACGTTTTAAAATATATAGAGCTTTATTTGAAAATAATCATATCTTTGCTCTTTACACAAGTGATATCAAGTACCAGAACAAACCTCCTAATTTTTCCTTTAAAAAAAAAAGGAATTTTTTTAAAATGATATTTTTTTCCTAAGGGAAGTGCCGGCTTGTGAAATTGATACCATCCAAATGATCTGGGAGAAGAGATTAATTTTGTGTASAACTTCCTTTTAAAACAATTGTTACAGAAGGCCAGTCTTGCATGGAGTTACTTCTCAATAACTCTGTTTATCTCTGAATGTTGTGGCTTAATATTCAAAATTGTTTTGAACATTTCATAAGAGCATCTGTTCTGTAATTTTGAAAATCTCTATGTGTTTTTTTAAATTTTAAATTCATATAATGATAGAATCACAGAGTGGTTTGGGTTGGRRAGGACCATTGAGATCATCTACTTCCAGCCCCCTGCCATGGGCAGGAAACTTTCCACTAGACCAGGTTGCTCAGAGCCTGGCCTTGAACATGTCCAGGGGTGAGGCACCCCCAGCTTCTCTGAGCAACCTGTTCAGTGCCTCACAACCTCATAGAGAAGCATTTCTTCCTAATATCTTATCTAAACCTACCCTTCAGCAGTTTAAAGCCATTRCTTCTTGTCCTGTGGCTATCTGCCCATGTGAAAAGTTGCTCTCCAGTTTTTTAAAAGCTCCCTTTAAGTACTGGAAGCCTGCAATGAGGTCTCCTTTAAGGTTTCTCTTCTCCAGGCTGAACAACCCCAGTTCTCAGCCTGTCTTCACAGAAGAGGTKCTCCACCCATCTGATCATCTTGATGGTCCTCCCCCTGGATGTGCTCTAGTAGATTCATGCCTTTCCTGTGCTGAGGACCCCAGAGATGGATGCAGTACTCCAGGTGGGGTTTCAGAAGAGCAGAATAAAGGGGCAGAACCACCTGCCTCATCCTGCTAGTCATGCCTATTTTGATAAAGTCCAGGATTATCCCAAAATAGTGAGGCATATATAAGTATCACACAATGTACACAGTGTTTCAAATAAAATTCTGCCTTATGAAGTGGTCGCAGTGGGTGGTCTCATATGGGCACAAACATTCATATTTGAACTTCAAACTTCAGTAACCACCAGTGGATATGTTTTATACAACGTGGGTTTTTTTTTTTTTTTTTTTTTATAGGTAGCACAAGTATTTTGATCCAGATCAGTAAGTCTGTGTGCATTTGGATGTATGTAAAAATAGGTCCAATGGCTTTATCCTAAAAGCTTTCTAATTTGTGAATGTTAACTTCCATTTGAGTTTTGATCCAGGTCAGTCTGCAGTTTCCTCACTAARTTCAGTAAGGGAAGCATTAGGCATTTTCCCCCCAGCTGGAATGACAGTAACATCTCTTCTGTATACAGCTCTTGTTCCAGGTAAAATCAGTTTCCCAACCCTAATTCTGTGAGTCACTGGGCAAYGTGACTCACCCAATATCACCCAATGGTATCTTGAGCTTCAGCCAAATATTTTGCCCACAGGGGAACTGAAGAGAAGTGCAGCTATTCTGAAATCTTTTGTGCCCCTTCCTAGGAGCCTCTCCCAAGCATGTTATRTAAGAGTGATCAGGCTTCTCACCAGCACAGGAACAACTGTGACTATGTAGGAGTGTATATATAGTTCTGCGATGTGGAGCTGCTTGCAGGAGTTCTCTTACTCAGTTTTGCAMTAGCTGTGGCTTTTTGGCCTTTTGAATGGAGGTGAAGGGGGTTTGAGCCATTCTTCTGGAAATGAAACATATTTGTCRTTCCTAGACAAGTGCTTAGGAGTTGATTTATGTACACATTGAACTCAGAGGCTCCTTTAATTTTAATAGTTGAGGATGAATGTCTTAAGGAGGGAAAAAATAGATGTTGTAGTGTGATCTATAAGTTCAAMAATTCCACAAAAAATTTTGTAGAGACCAAAGTTTGATTCACTGACTGTACATTTATTTTCTTTCAATTGTCCTCACTACTTGCATTTCAAATGAAATTAGCTTTTTATTTATATTAAAGGTTACTTTTATATGGTGGCATACAAAAATAAGAAATCTCCACGTGCAGGAAGAAATTCTTCTTGGAATACTTTATACCTCTTAGCATTCAAGGATCTGAAAATGCGGCACTTTTCTTGTCATCTTATACATAATTTTCTAGCTAAATTCTGGAATATTTTAATCAGTCTAACTGAGATCTTTGTGTATTTCCTTTCTGTCTTGGATTTTTGCTTTTCAGGATGTGGTGTTCAGGGAGGGATGTAAAAGTGAAACAGAAAGTTTATAAGTAAATGTAGCCAACAAAGTGACCTGAAATTKTCTCCTTAGAGGTTTGCTTCATGTAAAATGGTACAGCTTCAGGAAAGGTGGTARGCCTTCCATAAGCTGAATACATTCAATCTTTTATATGCTTGTGCATTCACAACATCACTTAGAATGCTGTGTAGGGCAAAGCCTTCAGAGTAAACCCYATTAAACTCCACTGAGATTTAAGTAAGTGCTAGAGTGCTTGCTGAATCAAGGATAGTCTTCTAACTGTCTGTAGAACTGTTTTTGTGAAAATGCATTTACTATTTATAGGCATACTGATATACCTCCTCTAAATTTAATTCATCATTAAATTTTAGAAAARAGAATTTAAAAATAAATTCACTTGCCCTACTCACAGCAGCCAAGTGTGAGAAAATGAAGAGATGGCAGAGAAGAGCAAAGAAATTGTGTGTTTTCTGCAGTGTCCCCAGCAATGCTTCAGCTCCACTGTCCCTTGGCACCTCTCCCCAAAGCCTCATACACCACCCAACRAGATTGCACTGAGGTAACTCAGGCCAAAGATTTCCTGCTTGTGCCTCAGAAAGGCAACTGGCACACATGTGCCATCCTTACCTCAGGGATACAGGCAGCAAAAGACTCACTGTTTGTGCCATGCTCCCATTCAAAACCTGTCCTTCACTTTGACAGACATAGTTTAGATAAAATAGGAAATATGGAAATGCTCAGGCAAACATTAGGCTGACTGGCCTGAAGAAGGACCTGTTGTTTTTTTTCCTTTTTGGGAGAAGTGGAGGAAGGAATGTTTCCCTGCTGGGAGKGCATTTCCTTTTGTTGCTTTCTCCAGTCAGTGTTCTTAGACACTGAGGAAATTAGGCTTGGTAGGATAATCTCCTAGGGTGCCTTTTGGCCTTTATGGATGAAATTCTAGCTCAGGTAGGATCAAATGCTCTTGGCATAGCAGCACTGTTATTTTTGAGGAGTCTTAGGGAAGTCCATGGTTGGAGAGCTTTTCATATTGTTCAGTCTTTCCCTGGTTACCTACATTGTAGGATCCTGCATCGTAGGATCCTGCATTGTAGGATCCAGCTCCTCCATCTGAAACCCAGCTCCTTCACTGCAGATCATTGGCAGAGTTTGTCTCTGGGCAGTGCTGTGAATGTTTTCTTGTCGTKAGCATTGTGGTCATGGAAACTTGAAGAGATGTGAGCCTGAGTATGATGAGTAAAAGATTTTACCATCTGAGTTTGTAGTCATCCATGCTCCTTTATCAGGAAAAAAATATCTGCCGGTCTGTCATGATTGGTGTCCCACACTGACATTGTCTCCCCAGCAGATCTGCTCTCTGCAGCACACATAGCCATGGGAATCATTTTCCTCTGTCACAGCCACTGTGTCCCCTCAGAGCCAGCCTGGGACGGTTCCCAARTTCATTCTGACACACAGCATAATTTTCATTATGTCAACACAGACATAATGAAAATTCATAAAATCATGTTTCATCTAAAATACCAGAGAAGTGTAGACCTTTTATTCTAAGCASAGGTCTTAAATATGCAATTTTAAATTCTTCCATAAACTGGTAGGTCTGGAGAATTCTGCTTTTAGGTTCTCTTTCTGAAGCTGCTTTAGCACTATCTTGTGGACCTTGTTTAGTGAGAGCTTTAGAATTGCATCCTCATTTAAAATGATTATGCATTTGGCAAATTTCATCTAGTGTGGCTGGTGCAGTCTTGTAAGAAAATATAATTKGGTCTTTTCCTTTTCAATTGGAGAAACAAATCTTCTCAGGTAATAGTTATTTTCCTTTACTGTTGCTGCTACTACAAAATTGTTTTTCCTGTCACTGCATGCCCAAGGCTGTGTAGAGATCTTAAATGCAACCAAATACAGCAAAATAGCCTCATCAGCCTTGTAGKTTTCAAGGGTGATGGAGCCAAAAGGGCTGTTATTCCTTGTGGAGATGTGATTTCTGACACTCCAGATGGGTGGGGGAGGAAGAGAAGATAAGGACATGACCCCATTAATGGTGTAACAAGAAGCATGGGGTCCCAGAGGGTGCTGTTGATGGCCAGTTCCATGGCTCTGAGAGCTTTCCTTGTCCTCCCCTTCTCCCTGTAGCAAATCCATGAGTGACTCTTCATCTGAATGGTGACCAACACTTTCCATCAAATGAAAGCAAATCTCTCCTTTCACATTTGAACTAAGACAGCAGAGACTGGACTTCAGTCCTCCTGCCTGAGACATCAGCTACCTTGGTGCCACTGGGAAAGGGTACAAATTCAGCATAGATTTGTCTATAAAAGAGAGATAATCTCTCATTCAAAGAACCATTTCAGCTGAGGTTTGCTGTCAGTGCTATGCCTCTCTGGGGAGAGTGTGATGTCCCCTTGGCACTGCTGTAGCAAAGACACAGTGCCATGTATTTGAGGACAGATCTGCAAATGAGTATGTTTGTTTTACAATTGGTTTCTAAGACTTCTCAGCTGTGAAGTCCAGAATTGTACAGTCCAGCACTGGCTAAATTCTCTCAAAGCATGAGGGCTTCCTCTGGCCTCAAGGGGTTGGAGGCTCTCACTTCCTGTAAGAGGGTACAGCGTCACCTGTGAAAGCATTTTGCAGTGAGCAACGCAGGATATGTGGCAGACATTCACAGACAGCAAGGATGGGGGCAGACCTGCACAGTTAGGGCATAGTAAGAATCAGCAAACTCCTAAATGAAGCCTGAACCAACATTTCTTGTGCTATAGAGATTATTTAGTAATGCTTCTGTGGTGCCTTTTGCAGTGCATCTGGGCTCTTCCTAATTCTGTCTTCTGTGTGAGGGTCTTTACGTGAGCAAAACAGCTACTGAGGAAATGAAACAGCGTTGCCTTTCAACCTGTGTTTTATTTCAGGCACTTGAACATGGGCACATGAGACTTCTTTAAAAAAAATTCTGGTTCCATTAAGGTGTAATGAACTTTGCCAGAGGGTTCTTTATGCAGATCACCTGAATCTTTTATAGCTGTTATTTGCATATTTCATACAAAGAACCCTGAATCTCTATGTGSCATTTCTCTGACTTCATCAAACAAATATGAAGTTCTTCCTTGCAAGAGCTAGTGGGGAAATATATGAGGGACAGAAATTTCTGTCTGAATATAATTTGRTATCTATGGGAGTTAATGACTAGATGAGGGCTTTTAATGAAATCACATAGACTATATTTGTAAACTTATATTCGGATCCAAAAATGTCTTTCATGTCTCTATTCCAATCTTTAATAACATAGTTACAATTAATTTTTATCCTTAAGTATGTAATCCATAACAGAAATCCCATCATTTTGCATAATAGATATAAATTTATAAGTATTCAAACAGAAATATAAAAAATATAAACATTCCAGTAGGAATGCAGACCTGTTATAGGGTAGGAGCATCTTCAGCAATCATATTTTTTCAGGTAGTTTATATTACAGTTTGTTCTATGTGCATAGATTTGGTATTTTATGCTTAGAAATAAAGAGTTGAAAACATTTACCTCACTGCATCTGAAATCTGAAGCAAAAAATAGTGAACATAATTCATTCTGCTAATGAGATTCATGAGTTGTCATTCAGTATAAATCAAAGTCTGTGAAACCAAGAGATGGTAAAAAAAGACAAAATTGCATCCAGCATKTAGCAGAAAAATTGATATGAGGATTTTATTTTGGATGAAAGCTGCAGGCGGAGATTATTATTTCAGAATATTGAAGTAACCAATTTAGATATATTCGGAACAATGTCTCAGAAAGTTTAGTTATTTGATTTTTTGTTTAATTTTAAAATTATTTAAATGCACTATTAATGTCAAATTTGTAACTATTTTATTAGTTTTTTATTCATCAATTCTCATCCCACATTTCCATCTCTCAGCATTTCGTCTTCTTGAGTAATATTGAAAWAGTCTCATTTGGAACACAGTTCAATTTTGAAACTTTGAAATCCATTGTGAAATGACATTTTGATGCTCTGCAAAGSCTCAGTTTGTTGTTAAAGAATGACCCCAAAACTAAAAGACTTTGTTAGTGTTTCACCATGCTGATTTAATCCTTTTTATTTCAGCAACACCTTGTTTAATAGTCTTTATCTAGTAAGTGTTGATTAGCACATTCATTTGCTATTCGAATTGTTCATATGATGACAAATTTTTAATGTAATTTGAGTTATGAGTTATTGACATAAAACATAATAAGTATGGAAGTCTGCAAAGAAGAGAAGAGCCAAATAGTACACTCAGACAAGAATTGTGCATGTCAGGCTGGCTTTCTGGGCAGCTGGAGCAAAGTTGACACCTCTGGCACATCTTGCCACGTTATTAAATTTTCCTGCAAAATTACTTCGTGATAAGTAATAGAAAAGATAAACAGAATAGTGAGAGTCAAACTGAATGTAAATTGCTCTAAATTTGCATGAGTTTCCAAAGAAATGTGATACCCAGGGCTCTGTGCCTCTGAGTTGAAAGTTTCCCGTAGCAAGAGGAGGAGAGAAAATACACAGGCAGCAGTCTGTTCACATTAGCTTTATTTTCCTGAACATTTCCTTGGGTTGTTTCTGTGCTGGGTAAGACAGCAGAGATTAGTTACTACAATTTATTTTATATGCTCTCCCTTCTCTGAGAAAGGTTAAATTAAATGGCTCCTGGAGTTCTGTCTGCAGCATTATTCCCTGCCTGGAGCYACACCAAGGTGGAACAAGTAGCTACACTGGGAAATATAAGAACAAATTATCTAATGAAGGCTTAATCTTGAAGTAGCATGAAGAATCAAAGAGTCACAGAATATTCTGAGTTGGATGGGTCCCACTAGGATCATCGAAGTTCAAATCCTGGCCCTGCACAAGACCATTCCCAAGAATGCTGTGACCACTTCCCTGGGGAGCCTGTTCCAGGTGCCCACCCACCCTCTGGATGAAAAATCTTTTCCTGATATCCGACCTAAACCTCTCCTGACACAACTTCAGGCCATTCCCTCGAGTTCTGTCACCACAGAGAAGAGATCAGTACCTGCCCCTCCTTTTTCTCTCACGAGGAAGTTGTAGATTGCATTGAGGTCGCCCCTCAGTCTCCTCCAGCCTAAACAGATCAAGGGACCTCGGCCGCTCCTCAAACAGCTTCCCCTCAAGGCCYTTCAACATCTTCATAGCTCAAGAAGGAAAAAAAGAAAAAATCCAAGAAAAAAGTTTATTTTTATTGGCAGGTTTGAAAACATCATGTCTCAGCTATATTCTCCACAAGCTGGAATTGTGTTGCAACCAGCCTTTATTTCCATTTCAGTTCAATCTCAGCTGTTCCTGTACCACACCATGAGGAGCTACATATTCATATCTCAAGCTGGAGGTCATGTTTAATTCAATGACAGCAAATAAACCCAGGAGCAAACATGGGTCTGACCAAAATACAGGAAAGAGAAGAAGCTGTGTGTCCGCACACTGTTCATGTGACACAGGCACTGGTAGGATCCCTGGGAAAGAGCTGTATAGCCATGTGCTGGCATTCCCACCCAGCACAGGGKCAGTAGGTGCTTCTGGGCATCAATGGAGATCTGAATCCCCTCCTAGCCTACCAGCATGGCTTCAGTGTTTCCATTCAGAAAGGCTACAGGGTGTTTATTTTAGATTATAATTGCTGGGTTTCTCTTCTTTCATACAAAGGAAATCAGCAAAGCAGAGGTTATTGCTCCAACTTTAATKATTTCCACAGCATCTAACTTTCAGGTTATTGTTTTCCCAGTAACTTTACCGACCTCTGTTGCTTTTCTATTGAAGTAGAGGTGGTATGTAAGAACTGAAGCATTTGGAGATGATGAACTATGCCCTGTCAGTGATTAAATGTCACTGTTTCATTAACAAAGCTCCACAACAATCTCAAATAAAGATGAGAAGTTAAGAATTTTGACATGATCCAGATAGAGGGAAGAAAACCTTTAACTAATTAGAAGCCTTTGGTCATTCCATGAACTTCTTGCTTAACTTTGGAGAGATGTCTTTCAAATATTTCCCTCACATACTTATGTCATTAAGCTGGATGAGAAAGGCAATGCTCACCAGAAAACACAGTATACTTGCAGAAATGCTATGGCAACAGACAAGTGCTTTTGTTGGCATAGATTACATCATTGGGGAGAGAGGGTGTACTGGAATTGTTTTGGTTGAAGATTATTGCCCTGACACATCCCATTCTTCATGAAGYATATTTTCTCCAGGGTGCAGTCTTCTGAAGGAAAATGGTGATGGCTYTGGTGCTCTCCTCCTAAACCATTGTTTTCTTCCTTCCTGACAGCGAAGGTTTTCTTTCTCCACACTTTCTCYAGCCTGCAGTGAATTGCACCCTTTTTCTGCTAGCTTTCTGCAGCTGATTTTCCTGTGTGCTGGCATCTCAACTTCCCAAACCACTGTAGTGGATCACATGATTCCCCTCTCTGAAGGTCTGGATCACTCTCTGGCTTCTTGCAGTCCTGAATCAGTGACAGCTTCCCACATGAGCACATTTCCTTTGTCTCAATCTGGACTCATACTGATCTTTGATTAATGATCCCAGTCCATTAATGACTGATTGTAATTTAATATATTGTAATTAAATGTGTTTAATTAAATACACTGTAATTTAAACTAGCTGTTAGGTAGAATCTCACCATAAAATCAGTGGTGGTGTTGCCTCCTGCTTTAACAGAGGTAGATGTTTCTCACAATGGAGTAGCTGTCTGAGGAAGAACTTTCTGTGCTTAAATCAAAACAGGAAATACGCAGTGGATTAAGCACTAAGCATCTGTTTTCACAGCTTATTGTCAGGGTACACATGTCATGGGGTTGACCATGATCTTTTTTTGGAACCTCAAGGAAGAAACTGTGATATGTTAGAGGTGTTGAGGTTCTGTGACATGGCAGCCACACTTTGTGTACATGCTGCAAGGTTAGCTGTTTCTAAACATTTATTTTTGTGGTTTCCTATGTATTCTTACTGTCTCTTTAAGGCAGTTGTGTGGGAATGAAATGTTTACTGCTGAAGGATCAGATCCAAAAATAGAAAAGAAATAGTTCTGAACATAAGCAACGATCTGAAGTACAAAGCCTAATGATTAATAGAACTGTTAAAAATAGGAAATGGTGGTGGAAACACTACTGAAGTATTTGTTTTTAGTAACAACTTATTTCGCCTTTCTCCAGTGAGATAAGTGTCCTGGAGAAACTATGTATGAAATAATGTGAAATTAAAGGTCATAAATTAAAGTTTCCCACTACCAGGTTTTAAAACCTGTAGTGCATACTCCATTGCAGCAGAAAGTCTGGAGAATTCTGCTCTCATGGCCAAATATTTTTATTTACAAAAATAAAAGCAAAATTTGCAGAACCTGATACCTGGAATTTGCTTTTTTCAAAGCTGTAGCAGCTGAAAACCCTRTTAATAGAAGTATGGGGTTCTAAAATGTAGTTAATTATTTACAAGTCCCATGGTGGATGAAGGTGGCTCTTCCTAAATATCATGTAAGAATACTTGTGATGTTGTTTCATCCCATGTGCCCTTTTTCTGGGGGGTGGCATCTGGGGCCTGCTTCAGTTTACAAGGCAAAGGGTCGTGGAATGTTTTGAGTCTTGATTTAGGCCCAGGAACAAACTCTGCGGCTGCTTGGGAAGAATATTCTAAGCTGAGAAGCAAAACATTCCACGGTCCTTAACCAACTCAAAACATCARCAGCTGACCTTCACAGTGGCATGAATGAAAGATTTAAAATCCAAGAATTGTACCATTTTAGATCCAAGTTCTCCAATGCGTCTGGCATTGTCATATGGTGATGCTGTAATTTTAAGTTACATGTTGTACCAGGGACATTATGTTCACCTAACAAGAGAGGGAAAAAAAGTTTTCCAGAAGGTCATACTTCCTTTTGTGTAAGGAGTATGCAAGTGGCTACAGGGTTTTTGGTCAAAGTTGTTAATATAAATTAATTTTATAACAGATGAAAATAAAAAGAAAGTTTCCTTAAAGAAATTATATTACAGTCTCACAAAACTGATAAAATGTGTCAAGCTTCAGAGTAACTACTTTAAAAGGTGAATTAAATGAAGGCCTATTTTAATCAAAGTTTACKTTACAAGTAATTTATCAAGTGTAAAAACTGGGCATGTCACACTTTTTATTTTACTAATACAATTTTTGAACTTGTTATAAAGGTTAACATTTATTTCACTATGCAAAACAACTCTAAATCTATAAATATGCGTACTACAGATCTAAATTACCATCCACCCAAACACAGTTTAATACATGATTAAAYCGTCTCCTGCTGCCTTTCATAACTCATGTGTCCCACATGGAAAGAATTTGTAGGCTAAATCCATTTTCTGGATGACATACTGAAAGTCTTTCTTCTTCATTCTGGCATGTCTAAATCCAAATCAGCGTCCCTTGTAGCCCACAAGGTCTCCAGGAGGAATTAATCTGATCCTAAAGAAAGTATCTAAGATATAGATGAGGAATCTGTAGCAGCCTGTTTCACTACACTGACTGTAAAGGAGGGATCCCTTTAGTTAATCAACTAAATTTAACTAAGACTACTGCAGACAACTAAATTTAGACAACTAAACTTAGGTGGGAGGAATTCCTCCACAACAGTTTACATGCCAGTTAGAAACGATGATCTCATTGTCGTGGGCATGYCACACTTAGAAAATTGAAACTTACTGTTTGTCTTGGTGAGAGTGGAGACATAGTATCAGGACATGGAAAGCTTTCACAATTGTCTCATTTTGTGTCTGTCCTGAGAAGCTACTGGAGATAGGCATTAGTAACTCCAATATGTTCCTCATGCCATTCACTTTCAACTTGATATCAATATTGATAATCATTACAATGTCATCTTTCAATGATTAGATTGTTTCCCTTGCCTGTGTCCTCTCACTCAGGTTGGAATGGTTGGTTATGCTCTTAAACAGGGCAGCCCTGCATACACTTGGAATGTGAACTAATGGTCAAAGAAAAGGAAAAGCAGAAAAAAAAAATCAGTTCTTTTTTCCAAGTGTGTTTCTGGCATAGCATGTGACACAGCATATTAGTAGTTCTGTTTCCTTTTCCATACATCTTCTGTTGCATTCCAAAGTAACTTGTACAACAGCCACCATGGTTGCTTTRTGTTTCAGGTGTTATCTTCTAGGTATTCCAATGAAATCTATCATATAAATAAGGGGATATGTTTTATTTGTTGTCTAGACTGTGGTGGAAGTTGTAATTCATAGCATCTTATTTTAGCTACATTTTTTCTTGATTTATAAGCTTGGGGTGGAGGAGTTACAAATATTTAACAGCTAGCTGACAAAAGCTTAGAACTTTCCACTTGGCAACCAATCTGTTTGAGATGGAGAGTGGTGGTGTTGTAGCAGTGGTAATTATTTGTAGAGCATTAACTTGATGCAACTTGACAGCCATTTCCCTTTAACTCTATAGTGCAAGTTTGATTAAATAGTCCTKGGAGTTTCATTATTCTGCAAAAGTCCAGCTATTAAAAATATGTCGTAACTGGACTCAATTTACAGGTTATTTAAGCAGCCGGAAACATCACTGATCCCCTTTACCTGAGGTCTCTGTCTCTATCCTCCACCTGCATTTTGCAAAATGTGCAAGTAGAAGATTCAGGTCATATGAATGTATTTTCTGAGGAAACATCCATGATGAGGAAGTATTTAGTCCAAATGACCCCTGTAATTTAGAATATTGCCATGTCTCCTGAAGCAAAGATGTGAGAAGAACCAAGTTCTTTCTCATGTGAGGAGCTATTTTTTAGATTTCTTCTAGTAATAATCAGAAATAGCATCAAAATACAATGTAGCTCTGTTTAGGTGTTTGTGGGTGGTGTGTGGAGAGCATTAAGAAAAAGAATATACAAAGCATCTTTATTCACACTCAGCATAATGGTAACAGTTAAGCAGATTTTCTTCTAAAAAGRCCACATGGTAATTAATTCAGAAATTCACAATTTCCTACATGACAGAGGTGGTTCTGAYTTTGCAAATGAACATAAGCAATTGGAAATCCCTCAATTATTGTTCCTAGAAGGCTTCTCCTGATATATTTGTAAGCATAAAATCGTTTTGTCTTGTCCTATCATCTGAAGCAATATTTCCCTGCCAGGGCTGACTTGCAGAATTTCTGAAGAATGGTTAAGAAGCCAAAGAATTTTTCACAGTATTCCACTTTTGTTGGTCCATTATATGTAACTTTTACCAAATTAGAAAAACAGCCTCAGAGGTTTGTTTTCAATCAAGAAGAAAAGAAAAATTACAAGTAGCTGGAGACAAATCATTCTTGACTTGTTGAGGTCAGTACAAATCATAGACAGATTTTAAGATCTATAGTTTGTAAAGTCTATAGTGGCATCCAAAATAGAATTACTTTTCTTTTTTTAWTTATTATATTCTCTTTACTTGATCTGTACTGTAGAATGCATAGAAAGCATAAATCCAAATGCTTTTCAATGCATGTTCAAAATTGACACTACTGTAGCAGAACAACATTTTGTTATGTCAAA
Source organism: Malurus melanocephalus (assembly GCF_030028575.1). Classification (NCBI taxonomy): domain Eukaryota; kingdom Metazoa; phylum Chordata; class Aves; order Passeriformes; family Maluridae; genus Malurus; species Malurus melanocephalus. The sequence continues at coordinate 616,194 of NW_026623524.1, forward strand.
TGATAACCAAAAAGGTTATAGGGTAAAAATTACATTACAATTTTCAGTTCATATTCTCAATTCATAGACCATGTAATAAATTTGATCATACTCTGATTACAGTCCTGTTATGATTCTGACTTTGTGTTTGGTGAAAGGCCTCCCTGAAGGTTTCTGTTTTATCTCCTGAGCCTTTAGTTCTAGCCACTACAGAATGCAGAACTGGGCACTGGCTCTTTCAGGCAAGCACTATAAGCTCTAGCCTTTGACAACACACTCTTGTTCCTTCTCCTTATTGTAGCCAATTTTGAATTTATTTTTCAATGGCAAAATTCAGAAGGCATACTGAAAAATATGATATTTCAAAGCAACATTGTGATTAGAATATATGTGTGTAAACCATCTCAGAATGCTTCATTCAAGATTTGACCAAGTGCTCTGAACACTGAACCATTTTKTGTGCATCAAAGATAACATGCCTTTCTGGTTTGAAAGCAGTGTTCCAAACTAATTTTCCTGAAAAAAAAAACAAACAAAAAAAAAAACCAAAACAAAACAACCCAGATTATAATACTTTTGCTTCCAAGAGAAAGACTTAGTTTTTTACCTGAAGAGGAACAATTTCCTCTTGATCTGTAAAGAAGGGGGAAGCACTGGGAGAAACTGTCTTTTCACAAAGACATGGGGTTTAAATCAGAATCGTCRGGCAGTTTGGGCTGGAAGGGACTTAACACAGAAAGTAAGAAATTACTCTGCACTAAAGATCATGCTGTAATATAGGAAACTAACTGAACCCTTCMCCTGATAAAGCTGGGTGTTTCTTGAAAATAGTTAAGTAACTTCAGGTACCAGCCACCAGAACCCATGGAAATAACTGCAGTACTGTCAAGTACCAGTGGATCTGGGGAACTTTCTTTTGTGTTTAATGATCACAGCAATTTATGTCAGTACTAGAAGTTTCCAATCTGAAAACAAGAGATTGAATTCTGGAGCCTGTGGACTGGATTCCTCCACAGGAGACAAAGACAGATCATTGACTCCAGATGTTCCTGCCACCCTCCAGCTGCTAATGCTCAGCTTGCAGGACCAGGATAGAGCTCATTTGAGGTAAATCACCTGAAATACAGGGCTCTCAGCAACGGGGTCTGCTCCTACTGCCCTGTGATATTTGCTGAGGTAGATGCAGTTTTAGAGTGCCTATTTCTCTAGGAATGGCAATATGAAAAAATTATGCTCAAGCTCCAGTGCACTGTTATAACCCACTGAAGTTTTGCACATGCTTTGGAGGAGCACAAAGCAAGTCTTAATWGGCAGACTGGTGCCTTCCTTATGCCTTGGTTCTGTCACATGCAGATCTGTGTGGTAGCAGGTGGCTTTCTGAATATAGCTGAGACAGCAGGGCTCATGTCACACAGGCACAGGTACACCTGCTCCTGCTTCCTCTCTGGTGGTTGCTCTTGATCAGCCTTGCTTTGCACAGTTAAAAGCAATGTGGCAGAGATTAGCTATTTTAGCAGTCATACATCTGTTCTCATCAAATCGGACTGGACTTGTAGAAGTAGACCTGGTCACCAGCCAATTCAGGTCTCCACTTCTACCTTCTCACCTGACACAAGCTGAAGTTTTGCAGAGAGGCTGCTAACAGTGTTCTCGAGAACACTGGCTTCATTTCCTTTATGCTTCCTATTTTTGGTTTAGTCTAGTTTGGGTTTGGTTAGGCTTTTTGTGGGGGAAGGGAAAAGCATGTTTGGTTCTTTCGGGGTTTTTTTTGGAGGAGAGGTATGGATAAAATAACAAGTTGATTGAAGAATGTGAAGGAAAAGGTAAAGACTTTTTCAGGGGTGACACATGATACTGAGGCCATCTTATGCTGTCACCCCTGAAAATGTGACAGCAAGAAGTTGTGACTGCAGTAGAAAGCTTTGCCTGTTGTCCTCTAGCAAAAGGCAAACATGTAGCCAGCTCACCCCAAATCTTTCAAATTGATAGATGTCATAGATGAAAATAACTTGGATAAGTCGTTCTCGATAAGTGAGCTGTTAGCAAAATTTACTTAAATAAGTCAGGGTTGAGTATAATTAGAAGTAATTGGGTGTAAGATAGCAAAGTGCAATGGCAGTGAAATATCTGGAAAGCGTTCTGAATAGTGAAGTGTGTTGGACTGTGAAACATTCTCTCCTGGTGTTGAAATACATGCATATGTGTTCATCATTTATATTCTGTGCTATTTTGCCTTTCTAATGTGTGTGATATGATAATCATGTATCTATGAAAATTATTGGGAAATCTTGGCAACTCTGCTTTAATCCTAGCAATATATAACTCTAGTAGGGCAAGTAGTGAGCCAAGCATCATAGATCAGATAACCAGATGGCAGCCCAGAAGGGCTCTGACGTTTGCTCAAATGTGGAGTAACAGGGTACCAAGTTGTGGGATGATAACACCTGGTTGCCTGTTAGCACTTTGTTTCGAGGCAAAACTTTGATTGTCCCAAAAGTGGAGCAGTGCCTGCAACAGCCTCATCTGTGCCAAACGATGGCTGCTAATGTATTAAAGCTTCATTTTTCTCACAAGAGACTGATTTAATGGGAGATGTTCTTCATTTTACTATTAGCAGCAGCAAGTGCATGGCAAACTCTAGCTATGCAATGAGGTGAAACTGCACAGGCATCTCCCAGGCATTGCAGTGTGTTGCCAGCAGCCTCACTGTCACAGTGTTTGTTGAACCACTGACACCACAGGGAGAAGAGACGTGCTCCTTTCCATCTCTCTGCCCACATGCATGGCTTTTCTATGGACAGCACAGCTAGGGAGCAGCCCAACAGTAACACCCCTGGGGATGTAGCTGCCTTGATGCAGATTGTCTGCATTCTTCCTTCCCCAGGAGATATCTAAATTAAGTGTGCTCCTGGGCTCTTCCTAGTGAGTAACCTGGCAGATGACACCTGCACTAGAGACAGCCTGTTCCCTGCTTGCCATGAGTTTCACCTGACCCAGTGCAGGTCTGAAACCTCAGGGTAGGGCCATCTTCTTGGCCCTAGACAMCAATATTCAGGCAACTGAATTCTGCTCAGCATGTGGCATTTACATCCAGAGCCACCTAGGGTGTTCATGCAGGTGTCCCACATGGGTGGGACACACCAGCCCCAGGGTGTCATGCAAAGTGTGTTTGGTGAGAACACAGCCTATGACCGGTTGCAGCTGACTGGCACATCGATCCCTAAGGCAAGTGAATCACTTTGCAAGTGCTGCTAGTTTTACTGACTAAAGCTGTGATAAATGTGGCTAAAAGGTATGTGCCTAGCGACATCTGAAACAGCATCCTTCTTGGATTCCACCTGTGGACAAAGAAGAGTATATTCTATTTGGCCATTTCTCAAGGATGTCTCAGGAGCGTAGGATATCTTAAAGGTCATTGTCTGTTTAGAAAATCTAATCCCATCCCGGTTATCCACTGACAACAGAGGGAGTTTGGAGACTTAGCTCAAATGTCGATGTCTACATTTAGACATTTAACGTAGGTGTCTTAACCTTGAACTGAATCCCACCCACAGTTTTATTTTCCCAAAAGAAGTAGTGTAAGGACATGAGATTGCCTGAAGCAAAATGCCAAAAACTTGCCAGTAAATGACTGTCAAATGTGTGCAGCTCTTTGACACAGCTCTCATCAGAACAGTTGGTTGCTTTTCAGAAATAAATGAGAGTATACTTTTAAGGTCCACTGCCACTGGGTGTAATTCTCAATTCTTTGTTTTTTGCCATATTCCAATGGACACATTCTGTTGCATGATCCACTGCCATTTCTTGTAGTTTTTATGTTGTTGTGATTTCTTTTCTGTCCCGGTCCTGTCAGTTGCTAAGCCACTGCTAAAAATGGTGGACATTTTTTACTCTTACTGRTATCTGTAAAATTCAGGATCAAGATACTCTCGTTTACTCAAACTGAGTAATTGTTTCTGAGAAGAAGAGTGTTTTATTAACAGTTGGTATTTCCACCTTGAGTTTGACCTTCTGTTTTGAGACAATTAGCTTGATTAAATTCTCACTGACATGCCACTGTACAACGAACTTTGGAAATACTCTGTAAAGGCAATGCCTARATTATACTACCCTTGAATCAGTCCCATTTGTCTTACTATTTAAGTAAATGAGTGTGATTTGTCTAGAAACAGTTCTACCTCTGGAAAACAAATTGCTCATTTTGCCATGAGAATGGTTACTGTGAGCAATATTAAAACCTCTGTCAGAGTCTCCTTACACAACCAGTGGTAAGTGGGCACTCAAGCACAGTGTGTACCAATGGCAATTTAATTTTCCCCCTTGTTCCAAGAAGTGAATGTAGAGAACTGAGGGATCCATGCTATCCCTGTTATCTGACAGCCTGAAGTTTTTGCTGCTGTAAAAAATCACTCTGAATATTTTGACTTTTAATCATTCCTAAAAGGAGCCTTTCCATTCACAAACATTAGTTTTAAACTGGATTATTTTCATTTGTTAGTCTACTTTTTCTCCTTAGAGGTCTGGAAAACTGATTTTTCAGTATCAGCTCTTGTTATGATGGATGGTATTATGCTAACAGTTCCTGATTATTTGTTAAGGGTTATTGCATGTCTGGAGCTGTAGTTCTCAATGGAAAGAATGCCATAATTTTAGATTTCCTTGAATAGAAACCACGGTGCCCAGAACATCAGGGCACTAACCCACTTCAGCACTGAGCAGTGTCCAGCACAGCTGGCCGTGGATGGTAATGTGAGCCCTGGGAGGCAGTACAGCCCACAGGGACCAGCGGAGGTCCCTGCTGTGGACACCCCTTCAGTGGCAGGGAGGCAGTGGCTGGAGGGGACATTGCTGYAAGGAAGTGAGCTAGGCTGTGCTTTCAGGAAACGTGTTACCCTCAGGCCAGAATAACCTGTTGCTTACTTAACACATCTCTGTGCATGGAATTTCTAACAGAGTCATCGTTAGATTTCCACCATTGCTTTTGATTCTGTGYATCTGCTGGAATRTCTRCTAGGAGCGATTTTAGACTGAAAAYTRGTATTTGAAATARTGCATTTTGCAATGATACYCTAGTAGCTGCATTGAGTCAATAAACTAGTTTCAAGACAGAGCAYGAAGATTAGTTAGTAGCAGTACCCAGCCTTGTTGCTAACAGCTGGTTTTACTTTTGGATTATGGGCATTGTGCTCAGCCTCATACTTCCTCTCATCTTTGGGAGAAAAAACAAAATTACAAATAGAATCTCCATCACTAGCAACTGAGTTTGAAAGGAATTCCCACAATAAATAGGAAACTGCAATGTCAGCATGCTGGGGACCTGTAGAGGGTGCAGGATACACTGGCATAATGATGAATAATGTTAACAGCTTCCACATATCTGTTTGAAGGTCAACTTCTTTMAGTATCTTAGGGTCAGTTTCATGTCTTGGAAAACCAGTTTCAAGGAAAAGTAGTTACTGCTTCCTTTTCCTGTCACAGTTAGCTGTACATATATACCCCCTGAATATCAGTGATCTTTTTCAATATCTCAGGAGATTTCATGAGATTTCTACTGGCCAGCAATGGTTAGATTTATTGGTTTMGCACAGCATCTGAAAAGAAATGTGCCACAACTCATGGTGTAGTCCATTATGTACCATCAAATGTATTCATACTTAGAAGGGARATAGAGTAAGAAGTAAATTTCCTGCAAAGGGAAATATTTCCAAAATAAATTTGGCTTGTAASCTGTAGATAGGTTATTGCTTCATCTGGTTTACAATAGTGACAGGCATCTGCATATCAGAAGATATTACTGATATTCCTAATGAAGAAAGGGCATGACTACATTTGTACACTTGTGTTTCTTTGGTTTTGACACAATGCAATTTCTTATTTGCGTAAATAGAAAGAAAAAAAACAAAATAATGGCTCATATTTATATTCCACCTATCTTACTCGATAAAATAAAATGATGGTGGGTATATTTAGAACAAAGTCTTCAAATATGAAGTTCAGGATGTTCACAGGGAACATTTGACATTCTTAACTACAAGAGGTCATGAAGTCAAAGACTGACTGACTACTAACAGAGGCAGAGACCTGTGTGATACATCTGAGTAAAGAGAAAGTGACTAAAACTCAAGCTCTGGAGAGGACGGTGATTACTGGAAGAAAAAGTTCTTAGATATGTGCATCACTGCAGAAGTATATGGATTAGGAGGTTTCTTTTGCTTCACCCTTGAGACCAGTTATTTCACTATTGCGGGAAGCAAAGTACAAAAGGTTAGTCTAATCTATTTGAAAGTGCAAATTACATGAACATTTACAGAATAATTTTTTAACTGAAAACAGCTGAGGAGGAAAACAACATGGGTTTTCAGCAGATTAAATGTTGATGATTGTGATGAGGTCTTGAATGAGGTGATTGTAGGTCTAGAACTTAATCAAGTAAAATATCCAAGCATAAGATGGAGAATTACAGAAATCATATARGGCTGGAAAGTGTGTCTTGGAGTAACATATACACTTTGGTCACTCAGAAAAAGTGGTGTGACAAAGGAATAGTGTAAACACAGAAGGAGTCTGAAGATTCCATTCAACTGACCACTTGTAGACGTCTGTGACTAGTTGAATGCCTGAGGGTATGAGGGGTTTTGAGTGTTGTCACAAAGCCTAGAGGGGATCTGTGCCTTTTCAGGAGGGCAACTGGGGACGGGTAGGACATCCTGGGGTGTTTCAGGTGACACCAATGGGCAAGGAATAGRCTGGAACTTTAAAGGAGACATATTTGTACAGCCTGAAAAAATGATGTCTAAAGTGGGGATATCTTGAAATATCCTGAAATATTAATGTTACTTGCTGTTCTTTTCAGCTTTTATTTGCTTTCCTTGCCAAGSAGGTATTCCTACACTGAGAATCTGAGTTAGGCTGGATTGTGTTTAGATGAACTTGCACTTTCTGGCTTAAGATAAAGAAAGCATAACACAGTTGCTTGAAAATGAAGTTGTTTACTTGCTATTATCAGACATAAATCTGGATGTTTAATTCTTAAACTAGATGAATAAAAACCTGGGCTAAAATAATGCAGAATTAATCTTCTGCCAATTGGAAGTATTGAAAACATGCATTTTCCACGGTGAAAGTTTTCTGTATCAATAATTTCTTATTTTCTTATATGTCCAATATATTTTTTCCTGTGAGTAACATGCTGAAATAATTATCTGTTTGGGAGATGATTCATTGTTTTGGAGAAGAGGCCTTACATAATACTTCAGAAAGCAGTTCATAAGGAAGTGTTGAGGAGATAAATTTGTTGTTCAGATTTTCAGGTGATCTATTTTTAAAGTTTTTGTGTTGTAGTACAGTCACCTTCTGACATTTTCTGTCAGTACCTTCTGACATTTTCCCCACACAAGAAAACACAAAGTTCCTGAAGGGTGCTCGAAGTATTTGAGCTATTATCAATCTCACATAATTGCTGCTGCGTCATGGATCTACAGAGCAGTATAACAGATATGTCTTTGTCAGCCAGGCAATCCACATGACAGTTTTCTGGTGTCATTATTCCCTACCAATGAGAATTCTCTTATAAATAAAAAAAATTATATTTTTCACTCCTGTTATAATTTAGCAGGAGACTTTTAATCCTAATTTGTTATTTGGGCACACATATAAATGACTATTTGGCCATGCTGGCAAATTTCTAGAAAGAACTGTTCCCCTGGATTTAAGAATCCTGATATAATATTCACCAGGCTATTCATTAGGGCATGTTCTCTGCTATACATTTAAAGGTCCTGAGTGACATGAAGCCATCATTTTATGACTTCTGGCAAATAGAGCTTGTCAAACTTCTGGTTTTCTGTTCTGTTCTTTGAAGTCTTTATTGCTACAAGGGCCGGAAAGAGTTAGTCATCACATAAGTACACGATTTCTTGAGAAAAAAAAATTATTTTTGTCAGGCATTGGTCCAGGTAATAAATAAATTTTGCTGTTACACAAGCAATTTTACATTTTAACCAACCAAATTATACATTTGACTAATTTAAGTTAAAGTCTTTTGTTGGGGTTTATCACCAATAATCATATCACCAATGATCACCAATGATGGGTGATCATCTTCTCCTAGACTTGCATAACTACATTTTGTGTCATTAGCTAATTAAATTGTAGAAGATTTTTTGCTATTGAGTCTAAATGGTTTGCTTTGATATCAATTTGATTTTGATTTGATTGATCATTATAATTCTTTTAACTTGAGGTTATGGACCATTATTTGTAGGTGAGCTTAGATAATAAATGTTCCTGATTTTATTTTTGTAAAATCTTTCAGTAAAATATATTAAAATGCACCAATTCAAATGTCTCTAAGCAGTGTGAGGGCAGAACCACTTAGGATGTTGGTAGAAACAGGCCAATAAATTCCAAAACTTGAACAGGTTTCCCTAACTAGACTTTAATTAATGCCAGCTTTNAATATATTTTTTCCTGTGAGTAACATGCTGAAATAATTATCTGTTTGGGAGATGATTCATTGTTTTGGAGAAGAGGCCTTACATAATACTTCAGAAAGCAGTTCATAAGGAAGTGTTGAGGAGATAAATTTGTTGTTCAGATTTTCAGGTGATCTATTTTTAAAGTTTTTGTGTTGTAGTACAGTCACCTTCTGACATTTTCTGTCAGTACCTTCTGACATTTTCCCCACACAAGAAAACACAAAGTTCCTGAAGGGTGCTCGAAGTATTTGAGCTATTATCAATCTCACATAATTGCTGCTGCGTCATGGATCTACAGAGCAGTATAACAGATATGTCTTTGTCAGCCAGGCAATCCACATGACAGYTTTCTGGTGTCATTATTCCCTACCAATGAGAATTCTCTTATAAATAAAAAAAATTATATTTTTCACTCCTGTTATAATTTAGCAGGAGACTTTTAATCCTAATTTGTTATTTGGGCACACATATAAATGACTATTTGGCCATGCTGGCAAATTTCTAGAAAGAACTGTTCCCCTGGATTTAAGAATCCTGATATAATACTCACCAGGCTATTCATTAGGGCATGTTCTCTGCTATACATTTAAAGGTCCTGAGTGACATGAAGCCATCATTTTATGACTTCTGGCAAATAGAGCTTGTCAAACTTCTGGTTTTCTGTTCTGTTCTTTGAAGTCTTTATTGCTACAAGGGCCGGAAAGAGTTAGTCATCACATAAGTACACGATTTCTTGAGAAAAAAAAATTATTTTTGTCAGGCATTGGTCCAGGTAATAAATAAATTTTGCTGTTACACAAGCAATTTTACATTTTAACCAACCAAATTATACATTTGACTAATTTAAGTTAAAGTCTTTTGTTGGGGTTTATCACCAATAATCATATCACCAATGATCACCAATGATGGGTGATCATCTTCTCCTAGACTTGCATAACTACATTTTGTGTCATTAGCTAATTAAATTGTAGAAGATTTTTTGCTATTGAGTCTAAATGGTTTGCTTTGATATCAATTTGATTTTGATTTGATTGATCATTATAATTCTTTTAACTTGAGGTTATGGACCATTATTTGTAGGTGAGCTTAGATAATAAATGTTCCTGATTTTATTTTTGTAAAATCTTTCAGTAAAATATATTAAAATGCACCAATTCAAATGTCTCTAAGCAGTGTGAGGGCAGAACCACTTAGGATGTTGGTAGAAACAGGCCAATAAATTCCAAAACTTGAACAGGTTTCCCTAACTAGACTTTAATTAATGCCAGCTTTGGGTTTTTTTTTTTTTTTTTTTTTTTAATTGAGCCTCTTTTGAGGCTCCCCACAAAATACACTCTGCGGGCAGCAGCCAGTACTAATATGCTTATGTGAGGATATATGTATGTACACAAATCTCTTCACAGCTGGCTCTCTATTGGSCCTAAATACTTGAAAAGTGTTTAAACTTGTCTTTGGTCTGGCTTAGCTTGTACATCTTAAAATGGACCCACAATGGAGTGTTTTTATTAGCAAGTCTTAAAGTATTTGGGCAGTCTGCCCAAACTCTTCCTTTTCTGGCCAAACTGATGCTGCCTTGTACTTCATCATAGGAGACATGGGAAGACGTGGTTCTGTGTGAAAACATTCCCTGAAAYTTAGAAAAGTTACTGCTACTTGTAGCATAATTCCCACAATTWATGCTTCTGTYCCGTATTTCCCAACCTAATCTGCATCCTCTCTCCTTTCCTCSTCAAATGAACTCGCCCAATCAGACTTTTCTGCCCAACCCATTTCTCAACAGGAATTGTGTATGGCTTTCTTCTCTCATGCTTTTCTCATTTGGAGAAAGACCACCCACCCTCTCCATGAGCAGGGACAGCCTGCTCCCCACGTCCCCTGAGAAATACTGCCATGCTGTGTGACTGCTGCAGAATCGCATCCACAGAGCATTAGGTCAGTSCTACTGTTGGAAATGCTGGATGCCTTCCGTGCAGCCAGATGACACTGAAGTACTTTTATCTCAAAAACTGTTTTGGAGAGCTCTTTGAATTTACCCAGGAGAATAGCACAAGCCAAGGAGACAGGAAGGTCATCTCGACTGGATGTTGCAGTCACTCATTAAGATCATTATCTGTGTTGCTGCCTTCCCTGTCCTTCCCACCCTAAGCTGGCTRTCTACTGTGTGTAGGCTGGACTCACATCATTCATGCCCCATCATTTCAAAGAACATGTTCATGTCAGTCAGTGGGAAGCAGTCTTTTTCTGCTTTGCTGTGGCAGCAGGTTTAAACAGATCAGTATTTCCCTCTGAGCAAGAACAAGTAGCTCAGATTTCATGGTCATTCCCACAGACTCACCAGGACATTTGCATGCTGCTSCCCATGAGCAACAGGTAACCATACATCTTGTACACCTCTGAAGAGTGCTCTTTCTTGTTTAAATAAAACTAGGAAAATGGACTAATTTAATATTGTCGTCTAATGACTACTGTGACCTAGTGATGCTCTTTTTTTTCTCACACATGAGCTATCGGATTTTTTAGCCATAAGGTAAATGACATTAGGGTCAGTTTTAGGTGTATTTGAAGAAGCAAGTTCTTGAATATCTCTTATTTAAAAAAAAATGTGGATTTGCATTACTGTATGCCCAAATCATTCTACCCCTTCAAGATCTGTTAATAATTTCTAATGTTTGTCAATAATTACTAATGTTTGTTTTATTTATATTTTGATATTTTTCAAACCTCAGTCTGATAGTAGTCTTGTAGACTTTAAAGGTCACTGTTACAAGAATCTATCATTCTCAACTAATATTTGATGTAACTTCAGCCCTTGAAGGCAAAACTTTTCTCCCATTTGGCATTTGGTAAACTTACAGGCCATCTTTAAGCTATATATGAAGCATCATGCTTTAAACCATCCAAAAAATGCTATGAAATTGCATACTTCTACAAAAAAAAAAAAAAATCGAAGCAGGTAATCTGTGTCAACTCATCAAAGATTTACCACAATCAGTGTCTCAGACTCAGACTCTCCTAGGTCTTGCTCTCTTAAGATGATGATATAAAAGCTGGTGGAATTTAATCTACCATATAACCATTAAACCTTGGACCCTGAAAGTTTTTCTGTCTTGCTGATTGTGAAGCCAGAACATCCGTAAGCAGACAGCACAACAGCCTGCTTCCCACCATCCATTACAGCTGTATACTAGGTCATGTTCTTTGCTTTACCAAAACTTTGATTATAGGGAATTTTAAATCAGAGCAGAAACAAGAGGTTTAGATTTTTTTCCAAATTAACAGCCTTATAGGGAACATGCACCATACTGAGTTATTCAGTTTATCTCCTGCATGCATAACTCAGTGTTAAAATCCAAATTGCTACCTTTGCTATTGTTAGCTTTCCAATCTGAAACTGCTTGTAGTTCTAACAATGAAAAACTTCTTTCAGGTGAGGATCCCACATACTGTATTGCCAGCTGTAACAACTGTAAAATAAACAGTGCTAGAAGGCAGGCATGGTCCATGAGACTCCATCACCTGCAGCCAAAGTTGCTCAAGCAGTCCCTGCAATCAACYCAATTGCTGGCTCCATACAATTAAMATCTTCCTACACAGTTTCCAGGGWCAGYGTAGGAGTTRGCATGAACCCCAAATTATTCCCAGAAGACAGTTCTCATTCAGCTGTCCTATTTTTGGGTRAAGTATGTTTAACAGTATGGGCACAGCCTATCCAGTTGATCTCAGTGGYAGAGCAGGTTAAAGTTACTGTCTAGACATTTTGTTATAAGCCAGAATCTGGACTGATGCTGGCTTCAGAAATCAAAGGCTTATCTGCATTTCTTTTGTTCTTGTTGAAATGAAACAGTCTGTTCTAATGACTGACAGTGAAGGAACATTATGCTTCATTTGGACTGGGRTTTATCAGAGCTAGAGTCTTGCTTTCCAAAATTCTCTTTGAACATCRYTTTTACTGTGTATCAAATAGGGTTCTGTGTCAGATTAAAGCTGGTATGTCACAGATCTATTTTAGAAAGAAAACTTCATGCTWTCATGAACCTAGAAAATGTCAGAAACTTTCCTTTGCCATGAAAAGTGCATATAAAATAGTTTCAGAAGATCACAGAGAAATCAGCATGTTATTCACTTGTCATAAATGTTCTGCTTTCCAGAGCAGGGTGATGCCACTGTTACTGGTGAAGTTTTACTTTTTTTTTTTTTTTTTTTTTTTTTTTTTTTTTTTTTTTTTTTTTTTTTTTTTTTTGGGTTTTTTTTTTTTTTTTTTTTTTTTTTCTGTGCAAATAGTCTGAAAAACAAACTCATGAGCAAAATCAGAAGTGTGCTTTTGATGATATCATACAGGAAGCTATACAGTATAATGCTCTATTTATCTATCTCTGTATAGTATAATGCTGTAGTAAGCCCAACAGTGGTCAGTGTTGGAAATATTGCATCTTCAGGAGGTTGGTGTCGGTGAGGATTTCAGAAATTGCACATGTGGATACTACGRAGCACTTCCCTATCCCTCCCACTGCCATCTGCTGAAGGAGATGTGTTGTCATTGGGGTCTCTTTCTGTATCTGAAAGGTTTGCARTACGTGAGCACAGTTGCTGTGACTGGTAGTACAAGTGGCTCATCACAGAGGCCCCTGGTGCCTGCTGGTGGCTCGCTCCAGCACTCCTCTCRCACCTGAATATGACTGGTTTGGAGTAGGGGACAGCATGCAAGGGAAATGCAAGTCAGGGTCCCCTGGAAAAATAGGGAGGATTTGATAATATATGTAGAGRAAGGAAATACGGTTGAATAAATGACAAGGAAATCTGATTGCGGTTTTTCTGGAGCTTTGTCTTTGATTGGGAAACATCTGCAAGCCTGTGATTATAATATGTATGTATATGTACATATACACGATGATACGACAGCAGAAAAAAACTTGCAATTTATTTAGGATTATTAAAATTAACAACATCAGCTTTTCTGAAGAAATATTAAATTATTAAGTAATGATAGAGTGGAACTAGTAAAGRTTTGCAAAGAAGGTGGAAGGTTACCATTCTTCCCTGAATAACAACATATGAAAAAAATAGTCCCASATAATTTGAAATAGTAGTTGCTAGCAGATGTAAACAAAACTGCTGGTTAAGAAAGAAATAGTTTCTCATAAGAATCACTTTTCTCTTCGGGTACTGTGATTTCCTTTTTCTTATATGTTTCTCGTGCTTAGGTGCTGCTGTTATTTCCATGACATAGCAGGAAACAATATACAGAGTTATTTTGTCTTTATTTCTTCTCTGAAGTATTTTTATTATGTGTCAGGTATATGGACTCTGTAGAAACTATAATTACACTTTTGATAAGTTTGCACCATAATTTTCTTTTCTTTCATTGCTCTCACACTGGCTCAGTGTATTGGATCTCTTGTTTCTTTAGACTYGTGTTCCTGTAGAGAAACTCAGAGTAATTGGAGGCTTTTGTACTGCTGCTGGCTGTTTCTAGCTCTTGCAGCTCYATCTAAATCTGCCATGTGCATGCATTTACATGTGACAGCACAGTAACAGTTGTTACACAATGCTGTCTATCTGCAGATTAAAAAGTTTTATTTTTGTAAACATCCATGAATGATTATCTTTGATGTTTATATCACCTTTCATTACTGTATCAGCAATAAATCTAGCTTCTAAATGCATGTAAACATAGACTTTTTGTTGTGATAAACTTTGTTTATGGATGATTATTTTCAGGAATTGGTGCAGACAAGAAATAGAGATTTAACAGAGGACAGCAATTGAGAAGAATGAAAATGTGTGTTTAATATGTCTCTTCTGAAAGAGACMAACTAAACTTAGATCCACTTTTCAAGATTCATGAAAAGGTCAACTAAAAGGTTCAAACAAGTATTTTCCTCATGTCTTAAACTGAAGCAATAAAAAATCTTCATCAGACTTGACATAATAACAAAGAAACAAGAAACCCCCAAATTGTCCTCATGAAATCATGGTAGATCCCATCTTTAGGTCACTGTACTCTTCTACAATAAACATCTCTATCATGCCAGATTTCATTGGTGGAAATTAATTCCTGATTTATCTCACAGTAAACAGGGAGACAATGATCTATTTATTCATTTCTGTGCTTTCAAGAGAGAGGAGCTTTTAGCATTATTATTTAGCAAACCGAGTTGCAGTCCCTCGGTTTTCTCTGGGGGTCTTGGGGAACTCTGTAAATAGTAAGAAATAATGTGTGTACATTGTTGCGGGTTAACTYGACATCTGCCTGACAGATACAAAATAGAGCCCGTGTTGAGACCTAGGTCATTGTCTGTGTCAGCTGGAGTCAGGCAGGGCACCCTTCCACATCCAGCACCTGATCTGCTCAGTTTGGGAGCAGAGGAATGAAACTCTAACTCTCCAAGGCTGTCACAGGATACAACAGTCCACCTTTCTTGCAGATACCTCCTTGTGAACTTCTGCATTTCTGTCTGTTAGTTTAGATCAGAACATAGCACTTTTTTCCTTCTTGAATTAAACTTGCAGTTTTGAAACTAAAGAATGAAAAGCAAACTGATAAAATACAGAGCATTAAGACTGTGATACCTATTCCGGGGGTATAAAGCTGTGCAATGGATAGGCACTTTATTTTACTTAGATTAACAGAATATAACTCACAGACTGTGTGACCTCTAGTAGCCCAGACTGGAGACTGATACCATCTTATATCAGGGAGAACTGGGAAATATCTTGCAAAGGGACAATTGGAAAATATCTTGCAGAGAATTGCAGTTACTCAGCTCCTGTATATGGATCTGGAGGAGAGTTCTTTCTCATGTGTCTTCTTTACTTTTTCCTCCCTGCATCAAGCCTTGTAGGTAGATGTTCTCTGAAAACAAAGAAAACCACCCAGTAACACTCTTTGTACTTATCTCTCATTGCACTGCATAAAAAAAAAAAAAAAAGTGAGGCGGATTAATTACTGTGTTCTTCAGTGTTTGGTGACTTTTTTATTTTGATGAATCGAAACCTCACAAAAATAAAAATATATCTCAATGGAGATTTTGTTTTAATGACTGAAGAAAGTGGAGGAAAAGACAGCAGTGGATTAATGCAACTTATATTATCAGCTGAGAAAATTACAAAAAACTACCGTTCTTTGTCTAATAAGCTGTTCAGCTTCTAATGTTCAGCAGAGAGAAATATTTTTTGTGTACCTTGTTCTTTGAGATGCAATTTTTCTCTTTCTTCTTTTTTTTTTTTTTTTTTGTCATCAGGTAGAAGATAGAACCAGGAAAAAAAACATTCTTCTAGAAGAATTATTTTTTTTCTGCATAGTCCTTGAATAAAGTAAACAGAATAAAAGCACAGACATTATATGCTTTACTATCTGTAAGACTTTAGAGTGGTTTTATAGCTGCTATGTTTCAGAATTAATTCCATTTTAGAACTGAGTAGTTCAGAATCAAAACTGTGACTGTTATCTACCAGTCCTTAGGAATTTATTTCCTATGGATTTTGTTTTTCCTTTTAGGTAGTGAATTTTATTTTATAAGTTAGTGAGTTCTGGTTAGTTTCACATTTATGTGACTGTTTTTCTAATAGCATATGAGATTGAATCAAAATAATCAAAATCTTACTAGGGAAGCTCACCACTGAGCTGTGACATCTGTGCCTGCCACAGATATGTTAGGGTATTTAAGTCACTCTAGGAAGATGTAAAAACTGTGTTTAGTTGTTGACACACAGCCCTTGAGTGATGCATCAGTGGTAGGAAGTCAGAAGCGATCTGTCCATCAGAATGACCTTTTACCCAGTTGATTTCAGCACAGTTTCTGGGTTGGTTTTCCTTGTGACCCATAAATTCTACATTTTTTTTGTGTCCATTATCAGTGATCCGTTCTTCTTCCCAGGCTTTGTTAATCTCCCCCTAGGTCTGAGACAACACTTGGACAGTAGTCYCACCTTCGATTTATCTCAAATCCCTGCTGCAACAATTTGTCTTACAGTCCAAGTTCAAGATATCCATGGAGGCATATTTGGGGGGGTGTAGAGGAATGTTTTGCTGGTCATAGGTGGTCGCAGATACCATAACTTGGGGTGATCTTTGTTTGACCAGTGATATGTGTATGAGCAGTAGCTTCTTTTCAAGTTTGCTACAGTGGGAATTTTGTCCAGATGCATTGACCAGGATGTGCTAACCAGACCTTGCCTCCATCATACCCTGGAGCTGTCACCATYCAGTCTCTCCCTTCTGTGCTTATCCCATGGGAAGGTCCTTCCATGGCCTTTACAGTGTTTGGGACAGGCAACTGTGCTCTTTAAGTCCTTGCAGAACTGGATGAAGAAATTAAGGCTAAAACAGAGCTACACTTTTGGTGCAAACTATGTTGTATCATATCATTTCATGTTTGTCACAAATTTAAAAAAAAAGCATATGAGAAAATGGTATTCTGTCAGATATGCTCTGACTTGGTAAGTTACAAACAAGCGCTATTTTGGCTTCCACTTTTGTTTACAAGTTCTGTTGATAAACAACGTTTTCTTCATGTTTCAACTGCTTTTTGATATGACTTTTAAATGCTTATATATTGCAAATAATATTTTGGTGCACCGTACCCCCAAAATCGGTTATAGATTTTGTCTTTATTTTTATTGCAGAGACAAAGTACTAGAATGGCATAAAATATGGCCCAGTTCTACTACAAAAGAAGCGTCAATGCTCCCTACAGAGATCGAATCTCTCTTCGCATTGTACGGGCAGAATCYGAACTGTCTCACTCAGAGAAGGCCTATCTGAACGCCGTGGAGAAAGGAGATTACGCCAGTGTAAAGAAAGCTTTGGAGGAAGCAGAAATTTATTTCAAGATCAATATTAACTGCATTGATCCCCTGGGAAGAACAGCACTCCTTATTGCAATTGAGAATGAGAACCTTGAGCTCATTGAGCTGCTCTTAAGTTTTAATGTGTATGTGGGAGATGCTCTGTTGCATGCCATACGGAAGGAAGTGGTTGGGGCTGTGGAGCTGCTGTTAAATCACAAGAAGCCCAGTGGAGAGAAGCAGGTATGTGCAGGCTTTTCTCTGAGTTTGTAGTTTGGTCTAATGTAAAGAGAAGAATTGTGCAAAGGGAGTAAGAAAAAAAAAAAAAACAACAAAATCAGCCATCATCCATGCACACAGTATTTAAAATCAGAAAATCAATTACTTTGATGCTGTATGCACTGTATGCATCTGTGTTTACACATCACAGAATCACAAGCTGTTTTGAGTCAGAAGGACCTTCAAATATTGTCTAGGTCCAACACTGCTCCATGGGCAGAGATATCTTTCCTTAAAYAAGGTTGCTCAAAGCCCCACTTGAGCTTGAACACTTATTTCCAGGGATAGGACACCCAGAACTCTTCTGTGTGTCTCATCACCCTAACTGTAAAAAATGTCTTCCTTCTGCCCATTCTAAATATACCGTTTCAGTTTTAAACTGTTGCCACCTTTCCTGTCACTACAGGCCTGTCAATACAGGTTAAAAGTTTGTTTTTCCCATAAGCCCTCTCTGTATAATAATAATAACAGTATTCCTGTGGATATTACTGGGAAATCTGTAATCATTCAAAGAAGCAAGTAGTTCAAAAGAGAACAGTAGTGTTAATACGTCATCCCTTTGAATTAATTATGAAACTTCCATAAAASCCAGTGAATGTTTCAACCCGTCCTTGTGGAGGTCATCATATCCCAGCTCAACCAGGCAAAACTGGYACACATGGCTCAGCTGATCAGAACTTCAGTCCTGTGTCAAGTACTCATCTATCCTGTCAAGTACAGCCAAAAAGGTGAAAACTCCTCTCCCTTTCTCCCTGTCTTCTCTCAAAGGAAAAAATCATTAGATATAGTCTCATTCATGATCTGACACCTACACTGCTTCCCTTTGAACTGCCTTGAGACATCTCTAGGAAGTATCTGGCCTCTTGCAAATCTTTCTCATTTTAAGAAAATAGTGGGGACAGGATAACATAGCCATAAATTCTCATATTCCCAGGACTCTTCGAGGAAGAAAAACCTTGAAGTCATTATAATATTGTATTCTATTTTCATAAATTTAAAATTTTATGTGCTGTAGGTACTCTTCTAATGTATTTCACTGAATAGTATGTTTAAATTATTACAGCCCTTTTACAGCTAACGCATATGATATACTTTAATTACAGTATAATGTACTTTCCATGGATAGAATTRCAGATAATGGGTAAAAAGTATAATTTTTGCTGATAAAATAACATTAATTTTATGCTTCTTTGTTATGGAAAGAAAGAAATATACTAGGTCTTTCTGCAAATGTGTGTGCCTGCCTTCTCCTCTAGCCAGTAAAAGCAGAGCTTTTGCAAAATGACAGCAGATTTATGTAGAGAAAGGGAAGAAAACCAGATTCACCTTATGTTTGTCTCATTTCATTATTTCTCAACTGATAGTACAGATGAACAATTTCTCAGTGCAGGACCCTGAAAGATCAGGGCACAGCCCCATCCCAAACCAGTTAAAACACCTGTGTCTCCATTATCAGGCCTCTACAGTGGAAGTTGCCATTTGCAGGGCAGAGCTCATGCCACTTGATGGTGGCCATCCAAAGGTGTGTCTCATCTCTGATCTGGCTCCCTGGGCTCCCCGTAGCAATGTGCAAAAATTGACATCTGTGGATAGCACCTCCTGCTGTCTTTCTCAATCACTTGTTTTAAGACAGCATAGTGTAATAAAAAACACCTGCTGGCTGGAAAACCATTCAAGTGGGCWAAAGATATGAGGTCTGGATACTCAGAATTATATATTTTTTATATACTCTTATTATATATTCTTTTTTCTCCTTCAAGCTATTTTTCCCCCTTCAAGTTTCTTTTGAAACTATTTCAAACTACAACTTTACTTTTTTGATTACTGGTATTTGTAAATATTTGACATATTRTTTAGACAGTGATTCATTTTCAGACTCTGGGCTTTTAGTGACAAGATATCATTGGCTCCTTGGTTTTCCTTCTTTGTATAAATCTGATCAGTGTGGTAAAATCCTAGCCCCTTGAAGTCAGTGGGTGTTTTGCCRTTGATCCATTGAAGTTAAGATGTCACCCTTTTTGCTGTTGGGGTTTTTTTTTTGGTCCCTAATGAAAATTTTTATTCTTTGAGGAGACAGACAATAAGAAAAAGAAAAAACACCTTTCTAAATACTGCCAAGTACAAGAAAGAGTTTCCTAACTATTTCATTAGTGATAAAAGTTATGAACATTTAAATTCTGGAAAAAAACTTGATATGATTCACAAGTAAGTGAACTAGCTCTCACAAATTTTTAAAATCATGAGATGATATCCTATGTATGATGCATAGCTAATTTCAGCTTCACYTCATACAATAATGTAGCTAAATTTGTAAAATGAAATAATTTTTAGGCATAGRATTTCTTATATAATTCAAGTGCTCATTGTCAATGTCAAAAAGGTAGAAGAGAATGTCCTCGTGTATCAACAGAAAGCTGTAATACTTCAAGACTGCTGAAATGTATCTCTTAAAAGAACTGTTTATCSTCCAAAATTTAATTATTTAAACATTTGAGTGTTGAAAAAGAAAAGGGGAAAAAAGTAACAATATGTTAATTCTGACCAAGAATCAATGCAAWTAGTTGAAGTAATAATTTTTTCTATTTTTTTTGACAAGTTTTATAACCAACGTCTTCAAATTAGGAGATGCCACTGTATCTTAATTTACACTTTTTCCGAAAGGAAACAAAAACACCA
>NW_026623524.1:636578-715883 GCF_030028575.1 Malurus melanocephalus
ATAAGATCTTGTTAAAGTTAGATCGGAACTCTTTTGCCTACTGACCTCTCAACTGCAGGGCTCTGCCTAATAGCCATATGTGATGTGCTGTGCATTTCAAAGACCTCATGGGTTACAATGGTTTTAAGCTGATTATCAATATATGGATACATCTGGTGCCACCTGGTGACTATAGACGAGGCATGTAGGTTTAACAGTTTTGAATTGTCTTTGAACTCYTTCTGTTACTCATTTTTTGAGTGAGGTTTTTGCACTACACATTAATGCAACTCAGGATGGGGGGTTGTCTTTTGCATTATATTCATTATATTTTCTATACTTTTTTAGCTGTACCAGCTGTTTAAAAARCAAGTAAAAGAGAATAGCACAAATTAATGTGAATGAGTTGAGGAAACTTGTCCAAGTACTTTTAAATTACCATTCTTCAAAGCCATATGGCYTGATTTATCTGCCAAGTCACTTGTTGCTTACTCTGATAGATAGTTGAATGCCAAATTGAGAGGGGGGAAAAAAGTTGTTCTTTTAAATTTAGTATCTACAGAAAAAAAAAAATTGTCTTGTTAAATTGCATGCAGCATCCACAGTTGGACTAGGGGTTAGGCAGCATAAAAAAAATTAATACCTTTATCTAAATCACAGTGTGCACTACTGCTTAAGGAAGCCAGGCATTGATCACTATCTGGGTGGCTGTCCATCTAGATATTCATGAGTATTCAGGGGAGAATGAAGCAGAGGTGCAGCTGCCTTCWAAGGATGCTGTAAATCACATAAGCGAAGCTGAAGTCTCGGTTATTAGACTTGGATCCATGTARCATTGTATTAGCTGACAGATTTGCTTTAGGGGTTGGAAACCTGACTGCAGTGTTTACAGCATTGCCTGACTAGCAAAAATAAAAGCACATGGCAGTGCCTTTGTGCCTTCCTGTTCACTGTTAGATGTCAAACATGTGATACTTGAGGGTATTTTTAATGAGTGGACACTCTAGGGATAGTCTGAAAAAAAACCCTGAGGTAACACCAGAGTGGAATTTGCAAATATAAGGAATTGCTAAAGGACAGAGAACTTTGGGACAGGGAGAAATGTGATCACTGTGATATGTGCCTGGCTCACTCCTTTTGTCATGTGGCAGTCAATTAATGTGAAAACCTTGCTGGGCACAGARTAAGGGTTATGGCAAGGATGGGCTTGATGATCAGGGCTGGACTTGATGATCCTAGMGGTCTTTTCTGACCTAAATGGTTCTGTGATTCTCTGATTCTGTGAAGATTGAAGCTGAAAGCTTCCAGTCTGCAGCTTTCATCTGGTCAGTCTGGAACTCAAAAGTTAGTAGCCATCAAGATAATTTGGGAGATGAATCTACTGTCTGTGGATACTTTGGATGCACAGACCAAATGTCCCCCTAACACTGTCTTCCCCAAAGATGCTGGTGTCCTTGCCACACACAGAGAAATGGAGAAATTGCTAGCATAGTGCTGGAAGTAGGAGGCTGAAAATAAACTATATCCACATGCTGCAACTCTCACAGTCTTTTTTCCTCTCCTGAGGCAAAAGTTACATCATAAACTACTTTATGAAAACCCCTGCCTTCTACTTATGGTGCCAGTTAAAGTCAAGCCAGGAAGCCAGAATTCATCTTGTCAGTCTCTAAAAATGCAAGTGTATGGCATATACCACTTCTTTTTGTTGGGTTTCACGGATTTTCCTGGCAGTTTCTCAAAGATCCAAGAAACGGTAAGTTCGGTCTGCTGTCTAAATATTCGGGAAAAAGTATTTCTTGGAAGAGACAAAACCCCAAATCTCTGAAAATTTAAACATCCAGATATTTCTGAAGGACTGAAAGATTCAGTATATAGGTATAATACACCTCAGAGACAGGGTGTAAGAGTGTTTAGAAACTGGCGGACGATACAGATCCCTTAATAAGCATTTCAGTACCTTCATGAGTTGTTACTGCCTTTTCAAGGCTAGAAGTTGGTTAAGACAGAGATGATCACAGCAGGAAYTGTCATTGCTATTTAGTTACATTGGATCTGGAAATGTCCATGCACCCTGAAGTAGCATAGACTCTGAAAAATCCTCTTCCACCATCCCAGGTGTCCCCATAGCTCCCATGCTTTTTGCAAACCTGGTTAGATGCCATTTGGGTTGCATTCACAACTATGGATTCAAGTCTCTGATGTCACTACCAGGTTATGGGACTCTCTCAGGAAGAGATGAGGATAGTTACCATTTCCTCTTCAGATAGACTGAGAGCAGCCCTTCTTCGTCAATTTGTAGGGGCCTCTTTAGTTTTCTCTCTGGTCACAGTAGACTTTAGGTATGGTATGTTCTAGCCTAAATCTGTGAGGGAAAGAACTGAAAGGAAGGAGACAAAAGTTCTGTGTAGGGGGYAACCTCAGCAAGCAGTGGTTTTGTGCTTCTATGTTATAAGGAATGGCATCTGGAAGAGATGGGTGAGGTGAGAAGCCATGTGTAAGAATATGACAGCTCTGACATCTTGAAAAACAGATGTGAATTCAGAAAGGCTCTGGCATTTATGTGCTGTTCATTGTGCTGGCAGCCACTGTGAACCCTTGGACAGGAAGAGTTCATGGGTGGATTGGCAAGAAAGCTTGCAATCGTGGGACTTTTTGGGAGGTAGGGAGAGAAAGGGCACAGTTTTGCTGTTGAAGGCTGAAGTGATGTTCTATAAACCTTGGTGCATGTATCTGAGTGATAATTATTTGGTGTGTGGGAAGGTAGAAAAGAAAGGACAACAATACAAGTTGTCTTTCCCTCAAATCTACTGAAGCAATTCTCACTAGAAAAAAACAGTGACTGATCTTATGCCAAAATGTGTCTCAACATCTGATCGGTGTTGTTATGTAGTTTTACAGAGAATGAGAGAATGTAGGAGAACAGCCAGGATGAGGGAATGGTCCTATGTGAGGAACTGTGAAAAGGATGTTGTACAGTGTAGTTTATTGTACAGTGTAGTTTCTAGGCCAGTGGAACAGGCTTCCACGTAGATGTTCATGCACTCACCTAAGCTATCTGGGAAGGGATACAGACAGCAAGGCTAGACAGCTTTGCAGGCAAAGTGCCTTCAGTCTGGCAGCATTCCCAGAAATAGATAARAAGTCTAAAAGTGAAAAGTCATGARACAGCATGAAAGCAGCACAGAGCCCAGAGAGTCGTTTTCCATTCCTGAAATACTGGCAGTATAGATTCTGCTCTTCTGACAGAGCTCCTATCATGCCTGACAGAGATCCTATCTCCTAGGAAATTCCCTACATGTGCCACATCACCCGCTCTGTTTTTTTCATGTTTCTGAGTATCTTTGGACTTCTTGAAATTGCCCTTTGAGGAGGCCCTGAGATGAAGCCAGAGCTCTTCTTTGGAGCTGTCATGTGGTCCAGCTTCAGACYCAGTCTCTCTCAGTGCATGCAGAACATTTTGGCAGCTTTGGTCCATTATTTTCTTTCCAAGCCTCATGAGATAGCATTTTCCCAGCCATGCATTGCCACACATGCCAGTGTTGGATGTGGCAAAGGAAAGCTCCTATGTGAGGGCTGTAYTTCCCCCTGGTAACAATGGGCCATCATGGAGAACAATGGGCCAGGGGATGTGTGCAAGGTGTGGGCCCCATACAACTACAATGGACTTTACATAAATGCTGAACCTGATTTTTTTGTTGGTCTTCCAAATTTTCCCCGAGTTACTGAACTGGGAGTTATATTGATAAAGCAGGGGCAGAAAGAAAKATTTGATGAGCACTGCATGATGCCTGGTAGTTTTCTTATCTAAAACTCTTTTTCCAGTAACTTCRCAAAATACCAGTCACAATCCCTTGTGGGATACTCTGTTGAGATTCAAGCACCATTTTTGTTTTGAAAATGTCTCCCACAGAAGTTGATGAACTAAATGTCTCTTTTGAATATTCTAATTAATGACAGTCTAGATAGTAATGAGTATGGAGGTGGCATTGCAGAGATACTTTGTTAAGCTTGAAGTACACATTCTTGAAGTGGAATGTGAGGGCAAAAAGTAGTTTCTTCCCACTCCTAGCTGCCTGAGTGGGTAGCTGAGTATTTTTCCCCAGTAGCATCTGATTAGTTAGAATTTTCTGACATATTGATAAGACTGTTGAATGAAAGAGGCTGTGTAAGAGATATTTCATTTTATGGATTAAATAGGTACAGTAGCCTATCCACATATTCAATCTTTCAAATAACCATTTGGGCACATGAAAACAACACGTAGCACAGGTGCACCATGAAGGAACTGACTAATTGAGTGTGAGATGGAGATAAGAATTTAAAAAGTATTGTTCTTGGATTTTTAGAGGGTTGCTGGCTATTTTCAAGTTTAAAAAAAAAAAGCTGAACATAGATGTTATTATCTCTTGGCAATAAATCCAAACTGTCTGTGTTTATATGCATCAGAGCTAAGGTGGGTGGATGAGTAGAAAAAACCTGTGACAATTGCTAAAGAAATACTCCAGAAGYTGGTATGCCTGTGCCATCAAATAGAGCTCCTAGCAATTTCAATATTGAGGYAGGCAATGTGTTCTACAATATGCACCCATCACCTTGTAGCAAATGCTAAATCATAATTTCCAAGGTTGAAGCAGTAGCAAAAGACACATGCCAAAATAYGGGGAAACATGATGGTTTATTGACTTGAACAAAATGATGAGGCATTTTTTATTGGCAATATATAAAAAAAAACCAAAAACAACTGACCAGCAAGATTCTTACAGATAGGTTCCCGGAAGGTGTGTATTTGAGGATGACTTTCACCAGCAATTAACCTAATCCTCTGGTTTAGCAGTTTGCAGAAATCCAGAAAACATTGATSATGACACAGATTTATTTTAAAGACAATTGGTAAACCAAACTTCTACCTAAACTTGAAGTGTTACAGATTCAGAAAGATTAAGTACCTTTCTGTYATTATTTTCTGGCTTTTTCCTATTTCTGGTTTTTAAGCTCATGCTAGAAATGAAAGTACTTTCCTACCATGAGGAGACAAGTTCTGATTAGCAAAAATATTTGAAAATCTAGAATAAATCAAACCCTTTAGGAAAAAAAACCCCTCAAAATCTTTAGAAAGTTAATTGAAAAATAAGGTCTGTGGAGAAGTCAGATTGCATGTTAAGAAGTCACATTTTCAGCTTTGATTTGTTTTCTCTTCTATTTATGTTTTTTGAGCCTCACTTTACAGCACTCACCCAAATTTACAACCAGAAGAGGGACAGCATACAAATTAAAAACTAAAACATCCAAAGTCTCTGCCTTCTACAGTCAGGAGTCCTGTACTGTCATCTCCACAAACTTTCATGCCAAACCTACCTGCTTTTACTTCCTGACAACTCAACAGCTACAAAGCTTAATCTAAAGATTTTAACAGTCTTTCAGTGCCTCAAAACAGGTTAAGGATCAGCTCTGAGGCCAGTAGAACAAATTTGTTAACACCAAGAGGTTCAACAAACGGAACCTTTTTAAATTGAGGTAGCCTTGTCTTCTAAGATCTAGAAATCCCTGTTGCCAATTATTTGTACATTTGGCTATGCAGTTAACAAAATTTATAACATTAAAGGAGCAATATAAACAAACCAGTATAATTTCTGCCTAGAGAAGCCTCTCAGGGTATAGTTCATGTTTTTTCCCTTGTTATAGCAGTTTGAGATCTGTGCTCTGTGTAAATATATGTTATTGTTCTTTCAAACCAAGACAGCTATATATAAATGTATGTGTACAGATACAGCTGTAAGGAGGTGGAAATCAGCCCTCCATTCGGGTCCCTGAGGCTGAAGACAAGGCAGCAGTGGAGCTTTCAGAGTCTGCAGGTATGTGTCCTCACTGCAAAGGAGAGAGACCCTCCAGCAGGTCTTGTGTCATATCTGCATAGATCTCTCTCCTCCTCTGGAGTGTCTTAAGCAGTGAAATGCTGTTTGAATCAGTCCATTTGCTGCTCACAAATGAGCCAGATAGCTGAGTTCCCACTAAGGTCAGTGATGAGCAGAGGGTTTGCTGATCAAATACAAGTGTCTCCTGTAAGCTAAGAAAATACATCTCTGGGTTCCACTCACTACAGCAACCAGGGGCCCAGCCCAGAAGCTCACATATAGTGGGTAAGTGAAATATGAGGCATCCTGGATATCTGTGGGACATGTTGTGGCCTTGYAGTTATGTCACAGAACCTGTGGGCAGCTGAGATAAGCCCTAGATTTTCCTGGGTGTAATAGGACCTCAAATCATAATTCACATATAAAGCTATAATTAGGTGTTTAAATCGGAAGACAAATATCRTCCTGTAGGTTCTTCTGAAACATATCCTCTTTCTGACAGTGCTCAGTGCAGAATCTCAGGAAGGATTTTAGGAACAGGACCACCTACTATAGAAAGAGACTCAAAGCGCAGCAGTTTCTGACAGACACAAACCTCCAGGCAATCCAGTGACGAACAGTCAGCCACTGAAATATATTTTCAATGAGCCACCATTCTACAGCTCTTCTTTGTCTATGAGGAGCTGCTGTGCTCTAATGCAGTTACCTTGAACTTGCCTTTGGAGGTATTACCTAAATAAGTTTTATGCAAGAGTAGAATTTGAAAGACTTTTTCGAAGTGAGCATTAGTTTTTGAGAGTCCAACATGCAAACATAAATAATAATCTATAAAACAAATGACCTTTCAAACCTTTAGCCATGGGAAAACCTTAAGAAAATTAAAAAACCCAAGAAGCTTGCTCAWTCATGGCCTTCCACACTGTTATCTTTTCTCGTGTCACAGGGCATCCCTTGTCAAATTGCTCTGTGAACAGTGAAATTTATCAAATCTGATTTCCATACAGCTTTATGCATCGTGATTGAATTTCCTCTTTTTGATGTTATGAACATTTATCAAAGCTTTTGAAGAGGCTGATACATTCAACAGTATCCTACTTTTGTATGAATTCTCTGGTRTCTAGTAAGAAAGCTGCACTCACACTCCAGAATTTTCTTCAGATCTCAAACATCCATCTCTCTTGGAAGACTTGCAGGAATTAAGTATTTCTAATATTCCTTCATGTTAACATCCAGCTGGAGCAATCCAACAAATTCAAAATGGAYTGACTAAGTCCATTAATGTGATAACAGGGGCTTACTTGTCTTGGGAGACTACCAATTTAGCCTGTCAATTTACCAACTGTTTCTGGATAGAGGATACATATGTCACATAACAGTGCAGACAGAAGTGTTTTAATTGTACTTTGTGCCCATGCCAGAATCCATATCTTCCACACGTTCGCTCCAGATTGGCAGGAGGCAAAATTAGTTCCCCTTTCAACTCAGCTACTAAACACTTCTGAAGGTTGGTAATAAAATATTATCTAAGTTTTCAGGCTTGCCACAGTGTGTGAGGCCTTCTGGCAGGGAAAAAAAAAAAAAAAGGAACCTGAAATATCTACCCTCAAAGCCTAGCATTTCATATTATGTGCTGCTGAGMTACAGCTGAATATTTGCAGAAAATGCAAAAAGTCTGCCACCATTTTATTTGCTACCAACTTGTTTCATGATGTTTGCTGTAAGTACAAGCAATCTGGCTGATAAGATAAAATTTCTCTTCCCTGCTCCCTGCTCATTTAGACCTTTGCTTGTTAAGTCTCTGCTTACTACCATGCACTGAATTTAGTAAAAATATACTTACACAGGCTTAAATAAAAAAYCTTTCCATACCCTAAAGCCCATTTGGAATACCTCTTTACACTCATTACTAGGATGCACCATGTATGTAAGGTCTGTACAGAATCAAGATCCAATCAATTGGTGAACTCAAGAGGAATACAATTCTAAGAGAAGACTAACTTCATACAAGGAGAGCTCACAGTATTGAGGGGTTTGAACCAATCCTTTCTCCTTGGCATCAGTTTCAAAGGCTTCTTTCTAGCAATGTACCCTTAAATAYCTGTAAGTAACTATTCTTCCCCTGTGTAGAGGGCAGGTCATAATAATGCATGTCTCTCCCATTTCTCCTTTGATCTCTTTGCAGTGGGAAATCAAAAGGAATGTTTTTATTTCTAGCAATCTTTTTTCCTTACTTACATGTTCCCAAACCTCATAAACAGGAGAATTGTTCAATTGATTCTTATATTGAAGGAGGATCTCAAAGTGTCTATTGTTAAGGAATTGAACCCAGSTGAGAATATTATCAGCCTGTAATAAAATTCAGTTTTCAACCCTTTGCCTCTCAAATACATATTTCAGTTCCAGCATATYCTAGCAAAGTTGTGTGAGCCTTGGTCTCCTCTGTGAGAGGAGGAGATACTTSAGAAAAAAATGTTCTGTTTTCCATCTGTAAAATATGGGAAACTTACAATATGGTTCAAAAACTAGAGCTGCTGTTAAATAACAAACCACTGAATAACGTACTGGAAATAATGCACTTATGAAACAGCTTACTACGAAATTCCTCTGTATCCTCTGCAGATACAGGTTTCTTTGTCTCTGCCATAATCTTTTGTATTCCTTTCTCTTAATATTTTTAAAATAGAAAATAATATTAAAATTAAGTAATTTTTCTTTAAGTGTTTGCAGATTTGCCTGATTCCCAATTTGTTCTTTGTGAGTATAACCCTTTTAATTTTCTCAAACAAGAAATTTACTTCATAGCTATGAAGATATCTCAAATTACTTTGTTAAATAATTGYAATCAGCTGCAAAGAAATTTAGCTAATTCCCACCCTCTGAGACACTTGTATTTCCTAAACAGTTTGTTAATACCAAGGGAGCCCACCAATCTGTTACTGTCTTTTCTGCAAAAACTCCTTTTCAAAAACCATCTTTATAATTCCATAGCCAGTGGGACACCTTTTCTTGTTTCTAGATCTAAGAAGYTCAGGGATAAACAAAGGATCCTGCTTAAATTCTAAGAACTTCTTTTTTTCTGACATTTCTCTGAAGAGTTCATTGTCAAAGCAAGCCAATTTCTTTCCAACCTCTCTAGCTGACTACAGAAGTCATTTTGGGACAAGAAAAATAAACAGGGAATAGCAAAAGCTATTCCATGTTTTTCTAATCAGATCAGAGACAGGGTTTCTCAGAAAACTGAATATCARACTTAAGTTTCACTAAAATGATTTTGTCTTTGTGAACCATTCTGTGTTTGAAAAAATGAAGAAACATGCAGATGGGAAGGCCCAAACTAGATCTACTTTGAACATTTAGGATGTTTCAGTATTAAATTTCCTCATCATGCAGACTTTGAGAGGTGTATATGAGATTTATTATGATGGAAATAAATAATTCTCCTTTAATCYTTTCCATAATAATATCTTTCTTCTATCTCAGTTCTTATGTTTTTCCAAACCATTTTGCTTTTCTTTTTTCACTGTCCCTTGAGTGAAAACATTTGCTTGKCACTCCTCATTATGAGCAGTTGAGCAATGTCCAGAAATCTTACCAGAAACACTCCTTTACCTGTTTAAAAATAAGTGGTGAGAGAGCAAGTGTAAATCCCATAGCTGAAAACAAATTCTAAATATCCTGGCAGTCKTTTATTGAGTGTCTACTTTTAAGCAATTTCCCACCCTTGCTTGAGCTACTGGCATTGACTGATGAAACAGCACATCCATTCACAAATAGTGGTCACAGAAAAATGTGAATTGGAAATCAGTAATTTTGCATACAGACAGTATTTTGGGTCAGAGTTCTTTCAGACATACAGGGAGGAGCAATTAAAAACAAACAAACAAAAGAAACAAACAAACAAACAAAAACAAAAAAAAACCAAAACAAAACAAAAAAAAAAGCAAAAACAAAAAAAGAGATAAAAAAAGAGATAAATAAAGCACTGAAGTCCTCTGACATCAGTCTCACCCAACAATTTCATGTCCTAAGTCTTTCAAATCCAATATATTTTTCTCTACTGTGTCTGGAAACTGTTRTCAATTCATTTTAGAGCATTTCCTTTCCATTTCCTATTCTCCTTTTTCAAATAAAAGACACCTAGAGGTTTTTTTTTTACAGCAGAGACTATCCTGAAGAAAATAGTTAAACATTCTTCTTGTAAGCACCTAGAAGAAAATAYAGACATGAATAGCAGTCTACCAAGATTTGTCAGGAACAAATCTTGTCATAACAATATAATTATCATTCATCACCAAATAGCAAGCTCTGTATGTTGGGGGAAAGTAGTACATATCATATAGCTTGAGATTTGTAAGATTTCTTAAACTGTCACTCAAAATGCAGTCTAAGGAAACCACACTTACAGWAGTTGCCAACAATGAAACAGGGTGAATGAATTCAACAGAGGGATGAGCAGTCCTGCTGCGGTCTATCCCTATCAGTACTATTATTCTTGACATTTTAGATGAAGTWGAGGGTTGTGTTAATTCTGTAGGCAACAAAATGTGGGAGGATCTCAAGGCTGTTGCAGTTAGAATTCAGGTTTTGGCAAGAAATAAACTATTTCTGTAAAAATTAAAACAGCCCAGTAAGAAAAAATGTAAGGTCCTAAGTACAGCAGAAATAATCAACCAAGTATCTATTGGAATTGGAAACAATTAAGATAGCAGTTCCGCAGGAAATATTGAAACACGACTACCATAAAAAGACAGGACAATAACATATTACAGTTCAAAAGTTGGTATCACATCTAATCACGTCAGAATGAGCACACATCATAGAATTGTAGAATCACAGAATGGCCTGGGCTGGAAAGGACCTTAAAACTATCTTGTTCCAACCCCCCCAAGGAAAATCTGTATGAAAAATTAAAAAAAACAGAAACTAAGCAAAGAAATAAAGCATTYTCTGTATCCACATTTCATAGAACAAGAATTTATGGGCTTAAACTGCACAAAGGTAAAGCATATGAAGTATCAGAAACATTGCGTGGAAATGGTGTGACATATCCACCCATCACTGCAGAGCTTCAGGAACAGATTGGTCRAATTCTTTTTCTTAATGTGTTACATTAATGCTTTTTGTGCAATGTGGCTGTCATGGAGACTGGAAGTGATCAGTCCATGCTGTGACTTCTGTGACACACAAATTGGTTCAGCTGTAATATGAAAATGAACAAGCATTAGAAAGCTCACATCTTAGGGTAGGTTCAGCATAGCTGATAAAAAAACCCCCAAGGTTTTGAAAACTCAGTTTGTGCTTGGCAAAAATGGGATGAAAATAATTCAAACTTGTAAATTGTACTTTTCAAAATTCAGGACCCATAAAAAGGCAAGCTCTGAAGCTTCCTTAAATGTGACTGGGATTTTGTACTACTATGAACAGCCTATTCCAGTTTTGTCCTGGAAAAGCTGAAAGTTAATTTTCAGCAAAATGAATGGACATGATATTTCATAAAATGCTATTCTAAGTGGGGGAAGATATCCTTTGCTAGCATGATGCATTCATATCAGCACCAAATGAGTGCATTTAGAGCCTTGGAAATACATTACAACATGTGATGTACATTGAGAAGGGCTTACACKGAGACAAAAATGGCACCTTCCCCTACCAATAGGAGATTGACTAAAAGCAAATTCCTAAGGTAATCCATTCAGCATTAACTGCTCACACCCTCTTTTCACAAATCCTGGAGAACTGGAACTAATGATGAATGCAGTACTTTTGAAAGGTAGTTGTCTCCTGTCCCAGCAGTACTTCCTTTTCCAAACTGACTTATATTTTTCCTGTTTCCAGGATGTCTAAGASATCACCAGCAATCTCCTTTGATGTCACGGGGACAGGAAAATGTCTCAGACCTAAGTGGCATTGATTTAACCTAGTTTCTCTCCCTGTCGTAACAAAGGACCTTGTCTTCACACAGACCATACTCAGAATATAAACACATTGAARAGGACCATTCCACTCGGTATCTAAAGGAATTGTTAAGTAACCAAACAAGACTGACTCATTCCCACTTACAGTGAGTGCAGGGAAATGTGACAAAAAAAATTCCATGCCCTTGTGCACTAAAGTGTTCAGTCTTTGAGCTATCCTTTATTTTTTGTCTTGCTTTCTTTTTGTCTCCTAATCAACATAAGACATTCATAACAAGTGTACACAGTCACCAAACATCTTTGTTGAGCCCTGTAAGTAGTGTTTAGGTTGAAAATCTTCAACAAAATGTAAGAAGGCAAAAATTGTTTGACCTTTCCAAGTTTAAGCTGCCTCAAACTTAGCAACCTAACTCCAAAATGTATAATTTAGTTACACCAGTGCTGAGCCTTGGGAAGTCACAGTCACAGTTAGTGACTGTAAGACTTAGTAGCTTTCCATGCTCCAGGATTTAAGGAAGATTCATATGTTTTCTGTGAGTGTTCTGTCACTCAGAACCTTCAGAATATGTGACTAATGTCAGTGTGTGCTTGTTATTTAGTTTGGTTCTCTTTAAAGATAATTATTTTCAGTAGTTTGAAAGTAAAATTCATTGTAAGTCTGATGACTTAAGAGCAAGTGCTCTGGGTCAACAGTTAAATGTTGAAATTTTGTGAATGCCATGAGTGCTCTCAGTACTTCAAAGATAAGTACTTCATTTTGCTTCAGATGAGGGAACAATTTGACCTTATTACTTTGATATTCTCTCTTTGGTTTAAATTAGTACAAAATCCTAAAATAGGAGGTAATGGGTCAGGGGTTAAACTCATGATGTAATTAAAGTTGAAGTCAGGGTTTGCCCTTTAAGTTTAAATGTTTCTGTAAGTTAAAGCTGAAAAGATTTAATAAACACTTCTATATTTGGGTAGATTCTGATGCTATGAATTCCAAAATGTGTKCATTAGCCTTGTATCTGAGTTAGCTTAAGATGAAAGGTTTTGATAAGCTATGAGAAAAAGCAAGCAGCTTTTAAGGAAATGGACCCCATGTACAAGTCAGCCACTGTAATGCCATGTTGTTTGAAGCTCTGTCYTAATTTTTCAGAGCTTGCAGCTCATGATATGTTTAAGATAGCCTTCAGTTCTGGCAGGGCTTGAAGCAAACGTTACTTCAGTTCTGTCGGAAAGTACAAAGCTAGCGACATGTGAAGTGACAGAGTTATACTCTGAGCAGTCAGTGAGAAAGAAGTTACAGCTTTCTGTCCTTGAGTTTTCTGCCCTTGCAGCTCTCTTCTTGCTCCTGGTACCCTGAACCTGAAACCGAGGGGGAATCTCACTGCTTGTAGCAGACACTGTCAGAACACAGTACATGCCTCTCTGTAAACCTTTTCAAATTCTGCAATAGCCCAAAATCTCATTACTACTGATGCAAAGTCTGAATCACTACTGCCATTTTCATCTCTTTCTAGCTTCAAAAGCACTGGCCACAGTTACAATTTAAAGAGCAGGAAAAGTGTGTGTATGCTTGCAGTGTTCTCTTTTTTCCTATATAATATGTCACTAAAAGAGATGATAAATCTAAGACTACAGTTACCTGTGAGAATTGGGGTTGGAAACAGGTCTCACTTTCCCCACTGAAGACAGGTGAGAAAACAGACATGGATTTCAAGCCCTAGTTCACACTGGACAGGAATAATGAAGTGATCTGGGCATATGGGCATCCCCATGTGGGCTCTGTGCAGTATCGAGCCAGGAGAAGAAAGATGTCCCAGAGGTACCCTGGAGGAGACCTGACAGAGCAGGGTGAACAGAGCCACAGAGTCCTCTGGGAAGACAAAAGTCCAAGCTGTGGCTTTTGTCCTGACTACAGCTGGGACCAGGCACCGCACGCAGACATTCTGATTATTCTTGTACCCAAGTGTTCCCTACATCCATACATATCTTCAGTATATTCTCAGCTGGATTCCTTACTTCAGGAGTAATATTTAACCCTTATGCCTCTCTGTATGCCTGCACACATTACATGATTTTCTTTGT
This sequence comes from Malurus melanocephalus, assembly GCF_030028575.1. NCBI lineage: Eukaryota > Metazoa > Chordata > Aves > Passeriformes > Maluridae > Malurus > Malurus melanocephalus. Next base: position 650,398 of record NW_026623524.1, read on the forward strand.
ACCTCGGACTAAAGAAAGCAGAATGGAAGTTGCATGGGTGTTGCTCAGATCACTGGTTGTGAACATCTACCTGTGAGGATAGCTGCTCCCTCTGCATGAGGATGGGTGACATCAGCTCAGACATCCCACAGTCTTGTGCTAAAACAAACGCAGTGCCAGCCTGACTCAGTGCCAAGCCAAGCAGGCACATCTGAGTGCATGGGAAGGGACAGAAGGGATTTCTGCCTCTTGACTCCACATACCTTCTCAGAATCCAGCACAGCTACTCGGGGTCAGCAATACACTATGGCCAGGCAGGGCTTGCTTCCCTAGGGATGTGTGWCTACAGTCCTGAATGCCAGGTTTCCAGAATTGACTTTCTACCCCATTTTACCACTCCCACTCTGCTTGTGATTTTTCCACCTGGCAATGAGGTCCTGGTGCTGTCATGAGACTTGCATCAAACATTTTTTCCTCCCTGCAGTGACCATCTATTTCCTTAGCCTTCMGATAACTTTGAGTCAAATGTATTCCCTTTTTCTTCCTCCTGAAAGAGCACCACTCAGAGCACTTCTCTGTGATGCTCTGTGGATTGAGTTTTGTACTTGATTATTGAGCTGTGGACCGAAGGCAGTCTATAAATGATGATGCCAACTCCATTTTTTGGATTGACATTTGCTAATTACACTTATATTCTTAATCATGCTAATCAAATRTATTGTCTTGATCTGGGAAAGACTTTGGCGTCTGGTAGTGTAAAATAAATGTCCTTCAGAGATTTACAGTTATGCACTCGTGATTCTTTCTTCCCTATAACACTCAGAGAAACCAGGAAGAGAGRAGAAAATGTCTCTATCTTGCTCACTTCAAGGGACTGGGGAGGASCATTTGTTTCTAACTCATCCTTGCTTATCTAATAATATGCTCTAGTAAATCATTGCCTATGGGCTGTTTACATATAAACAGGTTCTATGAAAAATCACACCCTGTTTACAGCAATTTATAACTTTAAAGATGCTAWCTTAGCTAATTGAATTGTTACATTTAAAGTGTTTAACCCCGGSCAGAAATAAAGATTCATTAGTAAGTGTATTACTGGTAAGCAATTTGTAGATTAATTTTCTATAACTCTTGTTCAATGAGGAGGCCTGTAAGGGTTTTTGCCTTCTTTCACAGGTGCCACCAGTACTTCTGGACAAGCAGTTTTCAGAATTTACACCAGATATCACGCCTATTATTCTGGCTGCCCACACCAACAATTATGAAATCATAAAGCTCCTTGTGCAGAAAGGGGTGTCTGTGCCCAGGCCACACGAGGTCCGCTGTAACTGTGTCGAATGTGTCTCCAGCTCGGATGTGGACAGCCTCCGCCACTCTCGGTCCAGACTCAACATCTACAAGGCTCTGGCGAGCCCATCATTGATTGCTTTGTCCAGTGAGGATCCTTTCCTTACCGCTTTTCAACTGAGCTGGGAGCTGCAGGAGCTGAGTAAAGTCGAAAATGAGTTTAAGTCAGAGTATGAGGAATTATCACGGCAATGCAAGCAATTTGCAAAAGATCTCCTGGATCAGACACGGAGTTCTAGGGAATTGGAAATTATTCTTAATTACAGAGATGATAATAGCTTGATAGAAGAACAAAGTGGTAATGATCTTGCAAGATTGAAACTGGCAATTAAATACCGTCAGAAAGAGGTGAGTGTGCTGGAGAATATTTGAACATATTCTGTAGTAGTAATGTGATAGATAAGAGCCTGAAATACATCCTTTAAACTGAGACAAATTGCTGCTTATCTTCTTTTGTTCTATTGGGTTTCTGCTCTTTTTATAGTTTTAATTAAATGAATTGGAATAGTTGTTACAGTTTGATAGTATCAGAATTTGAAATGTTCTATTATAGCACAGTGATTTTTTTTTTCTTTTACACCTGAATAGATATAGTCTTTAGTAGTTGTGCTCTGAAGTGCTCTTCAGTAATAAGAGTATGAGTATATAAAGCATACTTTAAATTAACTTCAACCATGTCTGACAGAAAAAGGCAGCCAGGTACTACAGGTACCTGGAGAGAGAGGTTTCTCCCAAAAGTAGCTGATATAGACACTGAAACAGAAGTTTAATAGCAATGCATGACTCCCAGAAATGCTGACATTCAGATTTTCTTTCAAAAAGGATTCAAAATCGAAATATCTGGTTACTAGTGTCCATAACAATTAAAAATTCATACRTTTGCTTCACTCATATATACATACAGTTGGAATCAGAGGATGTCTGCATATCTTTTTAAAAGTACTCCAGTTCTTCTGTACATGCAAAAGCAAAAGTAGCAAGATGCAAAAGTCAGTTAGGAAGACGTTCCCATGATAATTCTAAATTCATGTAATCCCTGCACATCATCATGTCAGAATGTTGGATCATTTTATTACGAACCTGTACATACAAAGTCAGCTGAACTAGTCAGCTGGAAGTCTATAGGCAAGGCAWATGCAACTATATAATACTTGTTCATATTAATTACACCAAATGCTTAAGAAATTTCTGTGTTAAATTTAGCTAGTCTGTCTATCACTTCTAAATCTCTGCTCTCCAAAATATAATAGTAAATGTGTTAATATATTAAGCATGTTAGAATGGTTTTCAGAAATAATAACCGAACAAGTAAAGATTATTTTGTTCATTTGCAATGCAATTTATTAATCCTAAAAAGCTCCTACCGTGGAGGTAGAGAACTACTGAAGTTCTGATGGAAAAGCATCTCAATTGGTCTCTGACTTCATAAGCCTTGTAATTAGTATTTTTTCCTTCAGGAAATGCATTGTATAATTTTATATTTTGTAGTATAATGTTTCAGGCAACATATTCACTGCCTTCATAAATTATTTTCAGATCGTACTTTGCCAGACTTAACAACCACTATTTCTATTTCTTGAAATGTCAGTCCTGTCCTACAGTCATTGAGGAAATGGAACCTGTTTTCTCAAGAATTCATGCATTGAAATAAAATTCTGATCTTTCACGATCTGTTGTTTTTTTTAAAAAAACCTTAACACAAAGCTTGAATTTTCTTAATTTGAGATAAAGACAGTGATAGGCAGTGATTGGGTGAAATGTTTTTTATAATTATATTTSATTGCTGTGCCTAATTAAATTGCAGTAATACAGCTGATTACATCATTGATTTTTCATAATAGGCCATATTGATTTAGTGAAACAATTCCAAATTAGTGGATCTTTTAAATTTTCACACATTTTTCATTTTTGTAAATATTTCCCACTATTCCTACCTTTTGACTCTCAGTGAAGTAAAATCAAGTTTTACTAGACTCTTTATCTCTGTTCCAAAATGTATTCCATGCTGCTTGCTGGAGCAAACAATGATCTCTGTAACTTCAGTGATTTTATTTCTGATTATTATGACAGTATTCTGGTAGGTGAAGCTCTACGATCAAAAAACTTACCTCAGGTATAACATTTGTTTGGATTCAGGCTGTCCTGGTGCATATAGATCATGATAAAAATTAATCAGCAAGGTCTTTCTATTTCTTGTGTAAAGAATGTTACAGGAGACACTGAATCCAGAAGCCTGTAGGGTCAGGGGATTCTTTCAGCTCTGACACTGGAACACAGCCAAGAGCTCTTGATAATATAGTATATTCACTGGTTTTGTAAATAATTTTCAGATGGTGCTGCTCTAGACTTAACAACTACTATTTCTATTTCTTTAAATGCCCCTGTCCCCCCAATAAAACAGCAAAACAGATAAGAATGCATTGTCTTCCCCTCTTATCTTACAACCTGTGCTGGTTTTGCTTGGCCTGGTTTTGGGTAGAGGTGGCTTCTGTGAGAAGCTGCTAGTGGCTTCCATCATGTCCAATAGAGSCAAATCCTGATGGCTCTGAAAATGGACATGCCACTGGCCAAGCCTGGGCCAATTAGAGAGGTTGGTTACACCTCTGTGATAAYATATTTCAAAAGAAATTCAAACCAAAGTGTGCATGCAGTTTTTTCTAGCCAGAGAAGAGGAGGAGGTGAGAACATGTGAGGGAAACAACATGGAGACACTAAGGGCAGGGGAGAAGGAGGGGRAGGAGCTGAGAAATCTCTGCAAGCCATGGTGAAGACCATGGTGGAACAGGCTGTCCCCCTGAAGCCCATGGGGTCCATGGGTATTGCAGAGATCCACCCACAGCCCATGGAGGTGGTGCCCACTYTGRAGCAGGTGGATGCCTGGAGGAGGCTGTGGTCAGTGGGAGACCCAGTGGAGAGAGGGGGCCCCTGCTTCTAAGCTGGATCAGCCTGTCCTTGGAGGACTGCACCCCGTRGACAAGTGGGCCACACCGCAGCAGTTTTGGGAGGACTGTTTTCATGAGRGTGGACCCATGCTGGACAAGTTCATGGAGAACTGTCTCTGGTGGGAGGGACCCCACAGTGACACAGGGGAAGGACTCCTCCCCCTGAGCAGTCGAAGAAGATCTCAGTGATGAATGGCCCAAACCCCCGACACCCTGCTCCCTGAGCTGTTGGTGGGAAGAAGGGAGGGGTTGTGGGGAAGAACAGTGCATTTATGGGCGAATTTTACTTCTCATTAACCTCCTCTGACTCTGTTGGTAATAAATTCACTTTGTAACTTAAGTTGAGCCTGTTTAGCTCTTGGAGKGGTTTTATCCTGGTCCTTATCTTGACTCATGACTCCTTCATTCAATTTTTTCTCTCTCCTTTGCCCAGCTGTGGCAGGGGAGAGCAAGTGAGCAGCTGTCATGGGTGCCTGGCATTTGGCCAGTGTCAAACTACAACAAACCAACAACCTACCCCTAAAAACTCAACCTTTATTCATGGTATTATTAAAGGACATTGTGACACCATATTGAGGCTGAGGTGAAAGCTCCACAAGTAAGCAATGTGGTCTGGTTGTCCAGAATGTCCAGTCTAAGTCCAAAAAATCACAGCTAAAAGTGACAAAATAAAGAAGAATGAGGACAAGTAAAATTAGAATATGTGTCCTTTTACATTGTTTGTTATGGTTAACTGCTCAGGAATTAAATATTTATTTTTTCCTTTCAAGTTGAAAATAACACCAAAAATTATTAGCTGTAATTCCTTTTGGCATTTTAAGCAAACAGACATGAAAAATGTTAGGACTAAGCCTTGTAAAGGGGTGGAGTAGGCTGTGGATAAAATGGTTTTATTTCAAGATATAAGATGGGGTGGAACAGCAGACTGAGGGTACTTGTAGAAGCAAACAAGTGAAGTGAAGAATTTTCACTGAATGAAATGAAAGTTGACAAATATGGGTAAAGAAAATTACCAAGCTCAGTTTTTGAGGGCCTTGCAAAATGACTTGGCATTTGAAAYGTAGACCTAGAAATGCATTTTAAGGAACAGAGAAAGTCTGTTGAAATTCAAGTGATTGAGTGGCGCTTTGTGGAGTGGGCTGCAAGCCCCTGGTATCACCCTRTGTTTATGGAAATTAAGAAATACATTCGTTTTCAAAGCTCTCTCCATAGTCCATATTCACCACTTAGCTGCTGAAGTGGACCTTCCACAAACAAAAACTTGATGCCAATTCGATTTGAGGTTCTCCACAGTGAAAGTTACTCATGTCTGCRTTTACATTCCTTTCGCACTTGCCATAAAACCAATTCTCATTCACGTGCTATCAAAAGGCATCTCAGTGGTATCGATTCTCAGTCCATGGAGTCAGGTCAGGGGTAAAATACAGCAACAAAGAAACTTCCCTGATACAATGTTATCTTCTTGATTAATAACTAATGAGGCTGAAAGATTTATACTCTCAAGTTTACACTGCAGGAGAATATCTGGCAATAATAGATATTTACACTGCTGAATAATACCTATTCAGAGTTATGGGGCAGAACAAGAGAGTATCTGCCAGAGCCTATGTTTTCAGTGCTCACCTACAATTCTTTCTTAGCATAGCACGTGGGACAGAACATCCAAACTGCCTTTTTTTCTTATAATTTTGCACCTCTGGTACTGTTTGTAAGCAAAGCCTTGCTGCTGAAGCTTATGGTGCCTATTTCTGACACCTACTGTTGCCTGGGCTACAGCCAGCGGCAAACAAGAGAGGTTTCCTGAAGTCACACAGCAACCCATTTTGTTGTCCAATTACCCACTGTGTAATATCTCAAGCAAAAGAGGTTTTGCTTTTATGAAGGATGCCACAATTTCATTGTGCTGGGTTCTAAGCACACGATACAATGAGAAATAAGGCTCCCTTGTTTCTGAATCAAATAAAAACATTATCTGATTTAACTGCAGCTCCACGTAAGGATGCAGAATGGGAATCCCAAACCCTGTATGTGGTTCACAAGCAAATTGAATTCAAGTTAATTGCAAACCTCTGGTGCAGCAATGCAATTAAATAGAAAAGAATAGTGGCTGTCTTTAGTGATTAGTAGATAGCTGTCTTCTGCTGTCATTCTAAAATGCATATATATATATATATATATAGAGATTTTTTAAGAGTTCTCACAGCAAAAACCCATGTCTCTCACTATTCAGTTAACTTTGTTTTAGCTGTGGCTCTATTTATATTTATATTTGTATATAACTACAAAATTGTGAAAAAATGCTTATGACAATGCTTACTAATTTTCCTTTACTTGTGAAACAAAGAAGAGGAAGATTAATAGGCTGAACCAATATCATCCAGTTTCTCAATAAGTTTAATTAGTGCAATTTAAACACTTATAGTAGTATTTTATATCTGTGTTTCATTTTGCCTCATGTTAAATGTCCCATTTCATTTAAGCTATAGCTGCAAAAGCTCAAATATAGTAACAGAATAAAGTTATAATTGTTGGCAGTACTGTCTCATTTTGCTTTGTTGTTAGGCATTTTCATATGAACACAGAAGAAATAGGATTTTTTAAGTATGTAACTGTTAACCTCTTTTCTTTCACTTTTCAAATGAATAAACACTAGCTGGTTTGGTTTGGGTTGGATTTACTTTTTTCCTTTTCTTATTCTTTCCATTCTTAGTTTATGCTGATCATCTTTCTCTTCTTGAACAAATACAGAAACAYTGGTAAATTTGGAATACCTTATATTGTCTGTATGTAAATAGGTTAAATTCTGCACATTTTAAATTAGCACTTTGGAAACATTTAAATATGCTCTTTTTTTCTGCTTTTATCTTTAAAAATCTAAAGTAAATGTGTAGTTTATCTAGTCTCCATGCATTGTTATATATCATGTTGAGACCTAGCTAAAGAAGCCAGAACTAAGTTTTCTAAAGTTTTCCTGCTCCTAAAATAACTTTTTTAAAGGTCTGATTAAAAAAATTCTAAATTTTAATTTCTCCCCATGTTTACCTGACAAGCAGCTACTTACCTACTAAGTCTCTCCCAAATACCTCTAGTAGGTCTTCTAGAGGCTCCCTCATCCTTTTTTTCTGAGTTGCAAGCAGCTGCAGAACCTGGACTGGCAAAGGAGCAGTGTGAAAGAGGGAGTGGGTTTGATAATTTGGCATATTTAGTGATATATAGAATTAACAAGAGTACTGGCTTTATTGGAAATAATTTTAGGGGAAATATTTTAGGGAAATCAGCTTCRGCCTAAATTAAATATTAAACACAATAATATGATATTCAGATTTCATAGGTCAATTCTTGTTTTCTAGGAAAGTGATGCAGGATAAAAATGAAATTTGTTTAGTTTTGATAATAAAACCATCTGTTTGCTTCTGCTCAAAAGAGGACTTTTTAAAATGGAATCATCAGTTCTTCCTAGTTTTCTGTGCAAAATACAGCCTCAGTGAAATGGAAATGTTTCACAGTAATGTCAGAAATTCAGTGAAATTTTCAATGAAAACATGCCAGATCATTTCAAACCTGTCATTTCATATCAGTGTCTAAACACTTCATTTCGATTAAGTAAAGGATTTTGTTTGTCTCCAGTTTCTTTTTAATCCACTTGTACTTTTAACATTTTTGCCAATGAAATTCTTATAGCTAGTATCATCTATATCATGTTATTATAGAAACCAGGATAGACATAAGAGAAAACTAGAATTATTGATTTTCAAAGCTATCTCAATGATTCCTAGAGAAAATAATTTTAGAGTACTGAAACAAAAAGTTGCCATGTTCTTAACAATATTTTTAATGATCAATTACAACGAATTTCTCATTAAAAGTCTTTCAGATGCAAAAATCGAAACTACTAACTCTTTAAGCAGGAATACTTTGGATAAACAACATCTTAAGAATGTTCTGTGTTTAAAATTAACACACACCTGAAATATATGCAGAARCACAGCAGCCATATGTAGCAAGTCACTGTGTATATGAATATTTGTCAGAACATTGCAAAGGTGTACTCAGAAGTCTCCATGCAAAAAATAACAAAAACCTCACAAAAAACCAGACTGATAATATTTGGACATTTTTGACACCAAAGGAAGATGTGTTTAGTCTATGAATTGCATAACTGAGAGGAGTGATATATGCACGTTTGTGTCCATGTCTCCAGAAGACTCATTTCTGCAGACTTTCAGCTGTAGTAGTCAAAAAGTTTGATAAACATTTTTTCATGCAAGAGTCAGGTACTCTAAACCAGGTCATTTGTTTGCTTTATAAATCATGTAAAAGTCTCTGCGTTTACAGATAAGAAATCCACAGATTCTTAAATGGTATAAGTTAGGTGAGTAGATTATCTGCTACACATACAAAGTCTTCCTCTAAGTAATTATAGATTCCTTTCAGTCAGAAAAAACCTTTTATATAATCCAACCATTAACCCAGCACTTCTAAGTCCACCACTAAACCATGACCCTCAGTGCCACATTTACACACATCTTTTAAGTATTTCCAGGGATGGTGTCTCAACCATTTCCCTGAGCATCCTGTTCCAGTTCTTGACTACTCTTTTGGTGAAGAAGTTTTTTCCAACATTTGATCTAAACCTCCAAACAGCTTTTTAGGCTATGAAGGGTACTCCCATCCAGGATATGACCTTCCAGTTTCTCCAAGAGAATGCTGTGGGAAATGGTGTCAAAGGCTTTACTGAAGTCCAGGTGGCCGATATCCATAGCCTTCCCTCATGCAGGTCACCTTGTTATAGAAGGAAATCAGGTTAGTCAAGCAGGACTAAATGAGGTGTAGGTGTCCCTGTGGAAGCTGTACTTACTGCTTCTAGGAAAAAAATGTTTTTAATTCACAGGGCACATCTGCTTAATACAGCATTTTTTTTGTGGTGAAGCAATTTTCCTAGAATATGTGAGCAAATTCCTTATACAGTCAAAAGACAGAGGTATGCAGAGAGCGAGATCCTGTCTGTTCAAGATAAGAAATCTAAGTTAATTCCAGATACATCTCTCTCTGCTCCTGTGGCTGGGAAAGGGAGCAGTGTGCTTCAATTAGAAGAATTACTTCACTAGGCATTGAAAATGCAGAAGCAAGTTACTTCATCAACTGCAATTTCTACCCTGTGGTAACAGATATTTTGAATTCTGGAGGCTCAGAGCCCATTTAAGGGGAAATGAATTTCGACAATTAGTAATTAATGAAGTCTCAGAAGATATCAATAACCTTTAAATGCTATATGCTACACACACGTTGCAACCCTGTCATCACAGTTCTGGTTAAACTATTAATGAACTAACATCAGTATCTTTTTATTTTTGAGCACTTGAAAGAAGTAATTAACTCAAAGTGGAGACTTGCTGTTAATGAAATACAGTGGGAATCTCCCATTTCAGTTCCTTTTGTGTATCTTCCTTATAAGAAACATGGCCAGGATATCTGCCTCAAACAGGAAAACCAATAGTGCAAACCCCTATCCAGCAGTGCACAGCCCTTCTGTTGAGACTGGCAGCAGCAGAAGTTGGGGTTTTTTTTTGTGTGAGAGTCCCTGCTAATGCTCCTGCAAGCCCCCCTACAAACCTGGGGTAGATTTAGCACCATGTCACAAAGTGTTCTGGCCTTCTGTCAAAAAACTAGCTAATCTATGCCTGTGCTGGGTGTAACTGGCCTAAAATAAGAGTGACTTCTKAACTGAGGCACATTTAAACATGCTGACTGAAGCCTCTGCATGCTATTGAAGTGCAAATTTCTACAGCGCCTGGCTCTCTCCATTGAGTGTTTATTAAACAATAAAACAGAACAGCCAAAGCAAATTTGTTTTAGGCCTGTCTGCTCGGGTTTTTTTTAATCTGTGTTCTCTTTGTTCCAGTAGTTGTCCACAGAGAATTCTTCTCTTCATTCCTTACCCCTTCCTTGATTTAGTGTAAGCCTTAGCTATCAAGATTAAAATAGCAGAGGGTGTCTTCATCCATTGCCTTCATCAATATGTGCACCCATTGTCAAACAAAAGATTTCTGAGAAAAACAAAGGCTTGTCAGATAAACTCACTCTTGTGACTCCAAAGAGATCACATCTATATTCACTTGAGCAGAGAATACTATTTTCTAAACTTTCCAACTCCAGGAATTAAAGTAGAAGGATTAGGAGAGATGTTGCATATGGCAAGTGTTTTGACAAAGAGGAACTTACATTTTGAACGTCACATTGGTCTCAGTTTCGACTGTTGGAATTTGAACTTCGAGGGCCTTTTTCACAGAGAACAGAAAATTCTTACACAAAACTATCAATAAGTCCTTCTTGCAGAGACACTTGTCTTTCTTCTGTAAATAATAGGAGGATAATCTTCAGTGCTGAAATACGTTGGTTTCTTGAGATACTTTGCAAAAATAAGAAATTTTGAGGAAAGATATCAGGAAACTGAATATTCTTTTGTTATGGTGAGAATAGTCTCACTTGTCAGTGAGCACTTGCAAACTAGCAAGGACTTGATAAGGACAGATTTTGCAGAAYGTTTTGGAGACCAGGGAAAAATTAAAGGTGAATACATGTGAATAGGAGAAGAAAGAAATCCAGAGTTGAATCTTCTCTGCCATGTTCTTGATTACATCAAATCACAGCTTTTATTCTTTGAATGTGTTTCATCCCTGAGTGGTATTGGATAAATGTGAGGATCTTTAACATTTGTGRAGTGAAAGACCAATGCAGATCTCCAGAGAATAGAAATTGCTAAAGATCTCCAAAGTGCAACTTGCCTGTGCTGTGTTGTTCGAATAGAAGATCTGGCTCATTAARTTTTTTAGGTGGATGAAGAGGAAATGGAAATGTTTTTCTCTGCCTGCTGTGTTTCAAAGATAATAATTTTTAATTAACAGAGTAATGCAATTGTTTAAATTAAAGGTTRTTCTAAATAGCTGACCTTAAGGGCTTTATTAGCAACCCTGTTATGGTTCACAAAAACATGACTCGGTTACATGGCATTTGACATAAAGGCAAGCTGAAAGTGTCACATCACATAAAAAAGTTTTGACACATTATTATTAAAATTAGTTCAACTATTTGTTTCTGCTTTCTTAATGGCACAGAGAAAGAAACACAGAAAGAAACTGTGGTGTGCATGTGCTGTGAGTCCCTGACTCACTCCACATAACCTGAGGTATTTAACCAAGGTACCTATGGCAGCCCAGCCTTGGGTTCCTTCATCATTGATGGGAAGTGACAGACATTTCCAGACAGCTCAGGCCTTCCAAGAATAAAATCTTTTTTGTCATTATCTGTGTTGCTGACACTTACTGCAGAGGTGACAAGGGACACCTAGATGTGTCATGCAGGCTAAAAGGAATAGAATATAATTTCTGAAAGGTAGCTAATAGTGGGAAAAAGCTATTTTTTAAAGATTCTTGATATTCTGTTTCTCTGAGACACAGAAAAGGCCCTTAAGCTGAAATAATGAACCTGTTTACAGGAATCCCTTCCTGAAGAAGTAAGCATGACACAAAGCTGCATTTCAGAGTTTTGGTCTGAGGGAAAAAAAAAAAAAAGTCAGTTTTACATAAAGATTCGGAAGATCAGATGAAAAGTTTCGGAAGAGAGAACCATTACAGCTCTGACAAGACATTACRTTACAGCCTGCAAGACTCCACTTGTGTTGAGACATTTCTTCATCATTATTTCCAGAGCTGAAACCTCTATGAATTTATTCAAAATCTGACAAAATCCTGAAATAAAGGATAAAGCTTTTGTATGCACTGAAAAAATATTTTCCTCTACTGGATGTACCTCTGGTCTCAATAAAAATGTGTTGCGCAAATCCCATTAAAAATAAGTAGAATAATAYACTTAAATGAAGAGAAATAATAATTTTTGTAGTAAATTGAAGTTGTGTCTTCCTAACCTGGCTATGAAAAAAAACTTTGTTCTGTCCTAAACCTTGGCAGAAGTAGCCTGGCAATAGGGGCACTTTTTCTTTTCAGACTGATCTTTCCAGGCATGGTCTGCAAATTACAGTGCATGAGTGATGATTAAACAGGACCTTATCAATACTTAAGGCTGCATTGGTTTGAGGTTTTCTTGCTTCCCTGTTGCAGTTTTCAGCTGGAGTAAACACACCCATTGCAGTTTCACCCCATCTGACAAGTAAGTGCCACACAAATGCTTGCTCACTCTCCCCCAGTGGCRTGGGGGACAGAATCAGAAGAGTGAAATTGAGAAAACTTATGGGCTAAGATAAAGACAGTTCAATAAATAAAGYAGAGCAAAAAAAGGAACAAGCAAAGCAAAAGAAGGAGCTCACTCCCTGCTGAGGTCCCTTCTAGGCTGGATTTTCTCCTATCTGATGACAGGAACTGAGGTGACATATGCACTGTAGCCAGTGTGCTTGGAGCTCTCTGTCATCAAGCCTATAGAACATGACACATACTTGCCTCTCTTCTCCTGTGGTGTTAAGAAATCTGCCCACCTTAGTCTTTCTCATATGTGTTTGCCAGTATATGACCTGGCATCTCTGCTGAATGCATAAAGAAAGACCCTAAACAGATTTTAAGGGTACAGAAAGAGTATTTCTGTTCTGATTAATATTGTAGCAGTACTTCAGGGATATTTAACTTCCCAAATATCTCAATGAGTTTGAAATAATCAAGCAATATGAATTTTCAAATGACTGAGGAAGGAAAAAAGTAGATCGCTGTAAAATTATTTTTACATCAAAAGATAGAATGTCAAAGTGTTCGGTTCACAGGTATTCTTTTCACAGGTAGAAAACACAAATACTTATATTAGAAACAAAAGTAGTTAAACAAACAAATTAATATTACATATTTAGCAAATTTGTATTATTCTTCCTATACCAACTACCTATACCAACAGACACAATGATTAACTTCAAAACATTCATGTGAAAATTATTATCRTAATTTTCAAGAAGAAAATGAAGGAAAATGCTTACTTAATGTAAATTGACTCATTGTAACACTGTCAATATAAATGCTCTGCCAATACAAATGTAAATACTATTCTGTCAGCCTTGGGTCCTTTGGCTTCTATCCTCCCTCAATTTCCATGGAAAAGCCGGGGTTTGCAACAAGTTTAGCAAATTCAGTACTTCAGAGAAAGAAAACCATTTTTCCAATGCAGTAGTGATAATACATCTGCCATGAAGTCTTCTCTTCCAAACAGAAGGTGAGCTTTTACCTTTGTGAGCTGTGAAGGTTAGAGAATTTAGGGGGTTGTGTGTCAGATCCTTTGTGAGAGCTTCTAAAAATCCCCACAAAAAGACACTGATGCTGGATTATCTTTGAAGTTCTAGTGTGAAGCACTAAAGGAGCTTGCAGTTAAAATGTAGTGCTGCAGCTGTTTCCATGCACTATTAAAATGTAATTTAGTTGACTCTATAGTTTAGCTATGAAGTATGGAGTTTTTTGGCTGCCATTCCTTTCAGCCTCTCACTCTAGCATTTGGGTGCTGTGAAATGCACATTTTGTTGTGCTGATAGAGGCTGGATTTGGAAGTTCTATGGATTGTGTCAGGGTTGGCAGAGAGTGGGCAGCAATAAGTAATAAGGAGAAACTGGGGTTTCACCACCACAACCTCAGCAAGTAGGTGTTTTGGGTGTAATTTTAAGAGAGTTGTGTGGTAAAGAAGAGGTCTTGCTTCTCTGACTGCAGTATTTGATGGCATTAGTATGAGACCTTTACAGAATCAGGCTGGATTTTGTGGAGAAAAAGAAGGCTGGAGATAACTTTAACTCAGGAGGCATCACCAGGATGACCTCTGTGGACCATGGCAGAAGGCTTTGACCAAGCAGATTTKGTTAAAGTCTATATGTTATATATAAGTGCAGGGGATGGTAAAGGTAAACGTGGGATCTGAATTTAAATTGCRCGTGACATAGAAAGTTCAGGGGTTTTGTATGTTTGCTTGGGATTTTTTTTACTTTCTGTACTAACTGATGTCTTACTATGCAATGTTTCTTTATTCTTAATTGTAATGTATCACTGATTCTCAAATTAATTTCAGTTTAAAGAATCATGATTTCATGCATATGATCGGGAAATGTCGCAGAAGAGTGAAAAAAAAGGCCGAAGAAAATGTTTCTTCAGAGTACTAGTATCTTTCACAAGGATTAAAGAGGAGCTCTTTCTTAGAAATGTACCCTTTCTGACTTGCTGGAGCAGAGGCCAAGGCATTTATGTCATACAGGCAGTGACAACAGCCTGTGGAGTGTATTCCTCTGACAGTGAACAAATTGCCTTTGATTTGTTGAGGAAGAATGTAGCCTCAAACCTTCACGGACTGAAACAACCTTTGTTCATGTTCTTTCACATATGCTTCTTCCTCCTCTGTATTTTTATAAATGGTCATTTTCTTCCGAACTTTAAAATAAAATAAATTCCTTTAACTGGTAGTACAAACCAATGCATTAAGCTCCATCTCCATAAGAAAATGCCATGGAATTTGGCTGGACAAAACTATTCCCTGAGTTACCCAGTTTCCAGAAGCATGCAATACATTTTAGAATGTCTACCAGTCAACACAGAAATGTAGAATGTAAATCARTAAAATGTTAAGTATTGAGCAAAGGTCTTTGAAAGGTTGTCTGCACTGCTAAATGAAGGCAGACCATGGCCTGACCCGAGGACTGAGTGATACTGAGGGATTTTTACGCAAACAAACTACAGAAAGTTGCAGATTTGCCTTGCACAGACCTGGCTGGAGAAGCAAAAAATGGAACCAGGCAAAAGAAAATAGGTAGTGGGGATAACTGGGATCAAATGCTCAGAAGCAGTCACTGATTTCTGCCACGTAGATGAGGCTTGAACATCCCTAAAAGTGATGTAATTATGTAAAAGCTTATGTAATTCTCAAGTAAAATGGGCTCTTCGTTGATTCCTTCATCACTCTGCTTTTTCACCATGAAAGAAAACAGCAGTGTTCAGACATCTTTACAGCAACAGTGAGAGTAACTCCAGGTTTTTATTTGAGATACCCAACTCTAATGTTTTGCCACAAATTGCAGAGCTTCATAAGGGGAAAGAACTATCGAAGTACTGTAATTATTTATCCAGGCTGGCAGATGCTGGGTACACAGAATTTCATTAACAGCTGTAGTGGGTATCTTCCCATTACATGAAAGCACAGTATTTTTTACGTCTGTTCACAAGAGAAGGCAATTTTCTTCAACCACAMTCTATTCTTAGGTGTAAAAGAGCTTTTGGAGAGCAAGATGTTCAAGCAAGCAATTATACACCCTTGAAATACTTTCCAAGATTAATATTTTGTGTTTAAWCCACAAAAGCTACACATGGCTGCACTTGACTGATAAAACTGATGCATCTGTTACAGGCTCACATGCATTTCTCCTGCAAATGGTCTCAGAATAATGCTCACTAAGCATCCTTGCCAAAGACTTATCATTTCAGTTTAGTCTTCATGCAGGAACTGGGTGATTAATCTGATTTCTGAGCCCTCAACATTCTTAGATAAAAACACAGCCAAGTTAAACAAGAGGAACCTAAAGATAAAAAGCACGAAAGTATTTGAAGAGAAAGAGAAGCAGATCAAGTGACTATATGCATTCTGTTCCTCGGTAATTTATGAAGCTACAAAGCCCGATCTACACATTAATAGAGAACTTTAAACAGAAAAATATGCTGTTTATTGCTTTATTTAGTTTGAATATCTTTGAAATCACTCTGTGGTTTTGTTTTCCCCTTATCCCTCTAATTTCGTATTCAGTCAGCCTTCAAATGAGTGTTACGCTTTCCAGGAACTGGATTCCCACTGATTTCAGGGAACTTTGGCCTCTTCAGTTCCACACAAGTTTCATATTGTAAGCAGTAACTTCTAAAGGAACTGGGAAACCTTGGAGTTCAACTCTCATATCTCTTGGCTAGAACAGCACAACCATGGAGTCAAGAACAGTTTTGCTTATATCCATTTTTCACATAAGGATAAAGGATGGCACCTCATAAAGCTAAGCCATCAGTGAAATGTAAATTTGCCTTGTGCTGATGGAAGGTGATTACCATTGTTTTTACAGAAAAAATTAAATAGTGCAACAAAATATCACCGATCCAAGGTTTCTCTTCACAGAAAGAGTCTAAGACCCTGAAAATGAAGACACAAAGGAATGAAAATTTTTGTGTTCAGGCTTCTTCCAAATACCTCAATACCCTGCTCCCATCTGGAAGGACAGTCACAAAAGGAAAATGGAACTAAGACTGTCACTCTACCTTGTTTTGGCCTCTGMAGCAAGCTGAACAGATGAGGAACAGGGTGATCTCCAGCGATGCCAGTGGAAATTCTCACATGAGCAGGCAATGCCCAGGGGAAGAATCTAGCTGTTCTGTTCGCTTTCCTACTCATCCTTCACTCAAAGCTTTTCTCAGCTATTTTTTTCTCCAATTAAACTCACACTGTGTTCTGTGCTTTAGTTGCTTTCAGCATATTTGCAGCTATGACATGAATTTTGAAAGATTGAGTTATTCATCTTCAACTTTTTCCTCTGGCAACAAGGCAGATACAGAAGTAGACAAAGTGGTGGAATGTTCTGGGTGTGAGGGAATGTTCTGGGTGTGAGGGAATTCATTGGTTCTGTCCTATGGTGGGTGGTAACTAATTTATATCTTAACCCCTTCTGGCTGACCAGTTAATGCTTAGAAGCTTTACCAATACAGATACAAAACCAATTTGGATGTAAGAAACATAGAATCATTTAGGCTGGAAAGGAGCTTTAATTGCTCATTTGTCCAAAGGTTTTTTTAACTTTTTTACAGCCCCTGTGTTGCTATATGAAGTTGCTTAAAATATATATTGATTTTACTCTCATAAAATGAACTTGAACTTTTGAGATTATAAATAAAACATTTTTATATCTCAAGTCATTCAGTTTTAGAATGAATATTGAGAGAATGTTCAGCCACTATTTCTCTTATGAGTTACTGTATTTTGTAGAAGCTGTTGGCACAGACAGCAAACATRGTGTATTTGAAGAGTGCTTTGGGAATAATAAAATTGAAATGACAGAGACTTAAGCAAATATGTACCCAGTCATATTTATCTTCTTGCTTACTGCTGTCCCCAGGTGTTTTCTGCAAAGTTACTCCTCAGACCGTGAATTCCAGTCTTTCCAACTTTACTGTTGCACAGGGTTATTCTGTCCCAAATACAGAACTTAACATAGAAATATCAGTTTATTTTTTGTTTGCTATGCATGGAAATACATCAGCTAGGTGTGCAAAAGTAGGGATCCAGTATAACAGAAGAAGGTTCATCTTGTATTTTGTCTGCAGATACTTACAGGGATTCTGTAATTGTTCTTCCCTACGAAAATGTTTTGAGTTACAGTGGTTCTAACACTTATGTTGGTTTTAACACTTACTCAAGTATCCTACCAACATCACAATTTTGAAGTTTTGAGCTATTTTACACAATCATACCAAATCTCAACAACTGATTCATTTTACTTTACCATTGGGAGGTCTAAYGAAGCTGTTCATGCACAGCTGGTTCCTAACCAATACACTCTCAGTTGCTGTTGCCTTTTCTATAAGCAATTAATCAGAATCACTGCAATTATAGATAAGTCTTGACTTCTTTAATAGATATTTAATAGTTTCTTCTGTGCTGACTCATTTTACTGAGAAGGGGTAATGAATCAAAGTTAGAGCTTTTGCTTGTGTTGATGTAGCAAATGAGAAATTTAAAACATTCAAAGCTTCAATGTCATTAATCCTTTTAACAAAGCGTTTCAGTCATTATATTTTCCTTTTGTTTAATTTCTTTCCTCCTCATATTTGAAGTTCAGAATAGAATAATCATGATAAAAAACCCTGGAATKGTATTCTATTCTTAGTGAAAGGAAAGTAAACTCTGGATTTTATGATGAAGGCATATGTGCTGTGCATTTGTTCTGCCATGGGGATCGGATGTGTCTCAGGTTGCCATGATAGTTTGCAAGCCTGTGCRATCTAGTGCTCTGATCCCAAGTGTGCTGTTTTCAGCTGGGATAGAGTTARTATTCTTCTTAGTAGCTGGTGMAGTGCTGAGTTTTGGGTTCAATATGAGAATAGTGTTGGTAACACAGTGAGGTTTTAGTTGTTGCTAAGCCGTTCTCATCCTAAGCCAAGGACATCTCTGTGTGCAATGCTCTGCTGGTGGGCAGGTGAATGAGAGGCTGGGAGGGAGCATGGCCAGAACAGGTGACCCAAACTGGCCAAAGGGATATTCCATGCCTTAGAATGTCATGCCCAATGTATCAACTGGGGGAGCTGGTTCAGTGGGGCCAATTGCTGTTTGGGGACGGGCTGGGTATTGGTCAGCTATGGGTGGGAAACCACATTATGAATCCCGTTGGGTTTAATTCTGCTCTCTCTTTATCATTATTATTGTTCTTATTGATTTATATTACTTTAATTCAATTGTTAAACTGTTGATTCAATCCACATATTTTGCAATTTTTTAATTCTCCTCCCCATCCCACATCGAGGAATGGGTGATGAGTGAGTGGCTCTGTGGTTCTTCGCTTCCAACTGGGATTAAACCATRACACCGAGGGAGCTCACTGGTTCCCTTAATGACAAAGCTGCAGATAGAGCTGAGTTTGCATCCAGCAAACATGGTCACTGTAGTGGTCTGCTCCAGTTGGCACAAAGTTTAGAAGGAATGGACCTGAGAAGATTCATAGTATTTGGCATAGGGATCAGGGTTTCTGGCCTGAGGCAGAAAACAGGCGGTGTAACTATACCCAGAGGAGCCAGAACACGGTTCCTAGCTTCTGGAAAGGAAAATGTAGAGCTGATCTAGTCAATAACATTAAAGCATTTAAATTGCAATTAAATGTTATTTATCTTAATGAAGCAGTCCTCACAGAGTAAGTGCTGAAATTCTCAAATACAGCCTTTGGGAGAAGATACAGAAAAGAACATGTAGTGACATCTCTAGAGGGAGAAACAATCTACCAGATTTAGGAGTCTTCTTAATGAGATTGGGACTTGAATCTGTCATTAGTGCCAATGCTTTTCACAATCAATAGATAGAAAATACTGACATGTGAATTTGAAGCTACACTAAATAGAAGAGCATTTTCAGAGCTGCATGTAAATTATGAAAAGTAAAATGTTCCAGAGAAAGAGAAAGAAATGGAGGTTAATTCTTTTCTAATGGGAGCACAGTCACAGTGTGTGACAAAGCAGCAGACCTCAGAGAAAACCTTTCCTGCCATTGTGGCTGTAATGACAGCTGTACAACTGCTGTACAACACAGCACAACAGAKAATCAAAAAATATATCAATAAGAATGTTTATGATAAATGTTTTCATCTGTTTCCTCCTGGAAAAAGAGTCTTTAGCATTCATCTGTTAGAGAATTCTATCAGAGCTAGTTCTTTGTGCTACAGCATAACTAGTATATAAGTCAGAAAGGAAATAACTCTTCTTTGACAGCTTTCATTCCTAGATGACAAATTGCATCCTTTTTTTAATATAATATACTCAACCACTTATTGATGTCAGAATGAGAATTTAATTTGCTCCTAAGATTTTGTGAGATTGCTTTGTAAATGTAAAAATGAGCACCTTGTTACAACTGGAGGTTTTTATATCTTTGTGTATTTCATAATGGAGTGAAATAAGTACTGAAAGTTAACATTGTGGTACAGTAAATGGCTGACAACTTATTCTGATGATATAGTATYTATAAAAGTATTATTTCTATAAAGACCTTAGATAGTTAATAGTAGCAGTTTTGTTAGTTCTTCATCATTTCATTGACTAAGAGATGGGTCATATAAMAAACCCAAAGATCAGATTTAATCAGCAGTGCAAATTAAATTCTGTGTTATGYATATGATTGGATATCACTAGAATCAGGCTCTGTTATTATTTATAGCAGATTACTTTTGCTGGCACTTCAGATAATTTTTGTTTTTCAGTGATCTCAGGGAAGAGCCCATTCCCAGCATGATAACTAAGAGAATGAATACCAGAGCATTTTCAGATGGGCAGATGCCATGAAGGAGCTAGAGGTGTGAAATCAGGAACAATCATAGAGCAAAATCCCTTGCGTAATTACAAACTGCTGGAAGCTATTGGAAGCCATCATAGCGTGAAAGTATAAACTTGCTGATTGCTAATTATTTGAACACAATATCAAAGTCAAATAACACAATACTGACAGTACAAAGACACAGACTGACAAGACACTTAAGAATAGTAAAATAATACCTCAGAATGTTATATCTCCAATTAAGGAAGAAAAATTATACTACAGAGAAAATATTTTTGCATAGGCAATGCAGAACTGGCAGATTAATGTCACAGAATATTTCTATTTCTGCTAGTATCAAAATAGTTATGTARATTTTTTTTGTATTTTTTTTAGCTCCAGGTTCATCAGGAGACTTACATGTCTACTTTTATTTGTGATCATCTTAGATATGACCCATTGCAGAGATGCAATCCATTCATGCAACAATTGTTTCTGTGTTGGAGCATGTTTTTCTTCCATATAATTTTRCTCTTCCTTTCTAATAGAAAAGTTTCTAATAGTTATAGTATAAATGTCAATTGACCAGAGAATTTAGTCATGAATCATTTTTTTCCTTATTTTTTTCTGTAGAGACGGGCTTTTCAGTGAATAAATCAAAATTTCAAGTGTAATAAGAATTTGAAATCAGTAATAAAATATATTAATCACATTAACTTACTTGATCTATTTAACTATCTTTTACCTGTGAGTAATGTCTCTGAGAAAGGCTACATGGGCAGMATTTACACTGTGAGTCCTGGGAAGGCTCCCCTGCCCCCAGTTCCTGTATGTACTCAAACACTTGCTTATTACGCATGAAAACAACATCTTCCCCTCCTTTCCTCTGGAGGAAACAGGTCCACAAGGACCAGAAGGGGCAAGCTCCTCCTGTCTGTGCACACTTTCCTTCCAGCAGGGTATAACTGTTCCCCGTTCAAAACCTTCCTTCATTATTAATTCAATAAATGTAGATGTAACTACTGACCATATTTCACAGCCTATGAGGAGAATCTCTTCACCACAAAAGTGAAAGTAGTCAAATTTGTGAGAATTAGTTTGGRCTTTTTTAATAATGTCATGCAGTTCATTGATACAGGAAGCAGAAAAGCATAACTTTAAAAGAGGTGTCAGCAAGAGATTTAGGACAATTTTCCAGTTGTCCAAAGAATGCTTTGGATTGGTTCACAGTTAATATTATAAGGCCAATGATGCTCAGAACCATAAAGAAAACCTTCAGTGAAGAGCCAGATATTTTTGTTGCTTCAGGACATTGCTAACCAGCCTTGCCAATGTTGTTGCATAAAAAGCCAACAGAGTGAAACTGGATATTTGGACCTCTCAGAAATGCATGATATCATCTGTAAATAAACACACTGTGTTGTATTTTCTATTATAAACCTTTGCCTGCAGCACTGGAATTGCTTCACTATGCATGCAGCTCTGAAAATGCTGACGTAGTATTTTATATGCTTGCTTCACACCATAACATTGCTTCTTATGTATTTTATGTCAAGCAAGTGATTTAAAGCACATTACCAAGGCTGCTTTCTCTGACTCCAGCCATATCAAATGCATAGTCTGTGTAAGTTTTCTCCTGTAATCAGAGGATCTAATCAGTGCTAGAACTCTCTTGTCACARTCATATTTTGAAGAAAGGTGGAAGCTAATTTTTTGTGAAATTATTACTTTAAAAAAATTGGCACTTAATAAAAAACTTCCTGTACCTCAGAACACCATCCTTGTCTTAAACACATTGTACCTTAGCAACATAGTTCTAACACCATAAAATCTAATATGGGTATTAGAAGACAGGAAGCATTTTTTTAAGTCTGCTCGGAAATGCTTTTTTTTTTTGTTTTGTTAACGCTGACAGTTTTGTATATTACTCTGTTTAAAGATTAGAACTAAGCAATGCAGTKCCCACCCCATTATGGAACATTCTCCAGATGGTGCATTCAGCAAGGCTCTCCTTGTGGCATGAGGTAACACTGCATCAGTTCTGGGCCCAGTCCCACAGCAGCCCAGTGTTTGGATACTGGAAAAACTCCTGCCTTTTACTTGATTTTCTCTACATTACAGACAGGCAAATTAACTCCCTTTTAGCCATGTTTAGCACGGAGTAGGTCCCCTGTCTGTGACCAGCCTTTGCTAGGCACTGGCAGCTGTTCCTTCATGCAGGTCCCCAACACTGGGAGGGTGGCCAAAGGTGTTAGAAAGGGGACATGGGTGAAACTTAGGAACTGATTGCTTTTAGGTGAGAGGATATGTAATGGGAAGACACTGTGAAGAGGAGGAAGCAAMCATGGACCTGGCACACTGTGGGGCAAAAAGATTAAAATATTTTATTGAGGAATTATTCCACAAGTCATCATTTTTTTGTTAGTAAAGCAAAGCTCTAATCTGTACCTGCTCAAGCTAATTGAGTTGAAAAACTTTTTAGAGAAAATAAACTTGAYAAAAACATACCTTTGAAACCATCTGCTCTGACTGCATACAGTATTATTCCRGACATTTGCACCTTGAAAGAAACGTCCTGAAACCTTGAAAATACATTTTTTTCTAATGGAACAGCGCACTCTGTTCTTCTTTAAGGTTATTTTCAAGGTTCTTACAGCAGGGGTAAATTTTCTTATCTTTCTCAACAGTCAGAGGAAGCTTCACTGCTGGTGTCTGGTAAGCAAATCGTCTCTGCTAGAGACTCTGGCATTTCATTAGCTTACACCAGGTTTGAATTTGGCTCAGGTAATCAATTCTGACAAGATCCAGACATATATAGAAAGATGCATGCTGACTCTCATTTCATTCCAATCTGAAGAACATTTTTTACCACTGGTAATCCCAGTGATTTTAGAAACAGTCTGAGAAGTTACCTATTATTCAACCCTAAACAAATTTGGCTCCTGTGGTTAGAAGTATTGTCAAAATAATGTAAAACCTCAAACTAGGTGTGTTTGATTGGAGTTCAACTCTGAAATTATTTAATGGAAATAAACAATGTTGTTGTAAGAGAGAAAAGTTTCTGCCTAGCTTTACTAAGTATTCAGCTAATTATTTAATCCAATGTATGTATGTAATACATTTACATGTGTATGACTGTACTGGGTTTGTGTGACAAGATTTTCATGGGTGGCTTCAGAGAGAAGCTGCCAGAAGATTCCCCTTTCTCCCATGTTCTTTCCTTTAATTTTTTTTTTTTTTTTTTAATACAACTCTGGTCCTCTGATACATCTGTTGCTTCTCTTCTATGCCTTTTTTGTCAACTCTTGCATGCTGCTATTCTACGTCACCTTTATAAAAGAAGACAATGTGCAAATAGGAAATAGTGGTCACAGAAAATATGACATAAAACTTTGATAAATACTTCTTTGAAAAATGATCTGAAAAATATTAAATATTTACTTGGTTTTGGGGGGKTTTGGTGAGATTAATTTTAAAGATCATATTCTCAAAAAGGAAATCCCATCATGGAAACAGACAAACCATAAAGTATCGTACAGAATAGGAGTGGATCTGGACAAGATTTAGTGAAATACTGGGGAAAGTTAGCGCTTACTTCACATTGTTTAAGTATTTTGTAATGCATCTGTAAGAGTTTTGTCAGTATTAAAGCACGTAAACCTGATTTTTAGAGAATTAGCAGGGAACACACTGAGAACAGTTTGTTCATAGCTGTGGAATTCAGTTATTTGTTTGCTGATTTCGGTTGTGCTCTTTGGTTTCATATCAACTTCTACCTCATGCGAATTTTCCACAAATGTTTCTGATTAAATAACAGAAGTATTTGTGAACTTGCTTCTCAGTTTCAGGTCAGGTTTTGAGATCCATTTGTTTCAATCTGTCAGCTCCTTGTGTACTCAAGGGGGAAATGAAGCTTTATTGTGAAAAGTGAACATTTATGTCTTTGCTCCATATTTTTGGCATTGAAGGACAGGCAGGCTCTCCCAGCCCTGTCTTACTGSTATTAGCATGAGTGAGCTACATAGAATTAAAAAGCTTTACAGAGTTACAGGAAATTAACTCTCTTTCTTTCTTCTCTCTGTAGTTTGTTGCTCAGCCCAACTGCCAGCAGCTGCTCGCGTCCCGCTGGTACGACGAGTTCCCTGGATGGCGGAGGCGACACTGGGCGGTGAAGATGTTGACATGCGTTGTGATAGGACTCCTTTTCCCGGTCTTCTCTGTGTGCTACCTGATAGCTCCCAAAAGCCCACTGGGGCTGTTCATCAGAAAGCCATTTATCAAATTTATCTGCCATACTGCATCGTACTTGACTTTTCTGTTCCTGCTGCTGCTTGCCTCCCAGCACATCGACAGGTCAGACCTCAGCATGCAGGGACCCCCACCAACCATCGTCGAGTGGATGATATTACCGTGGGTCCTGGGTAAATGTATTGCTAAAGAAAATACAGTGAAATGTATTTTGATCACTGCAGTTTTGCCAAGTGTTCCTGAGGCAGGATACGGCAGAGTTCTGTCATGAATTATTGACCTACCATCTCCTCCAGAGCTTAGCAGGAGTAGTTGACAATGTAGACAAACAGTAGAATTTGAAAATCCAAAGTGTCACCATCTGATTGATTACAGTGAGGAGAAACAGAAGTTTTCAGTTTTTTTTTTTCCTATGGTTAAGCAGTGCCTTGAAACATATATATTATTATTCTTTTTAGCACCTATTCTCTGCACATGAAAAATCTGGTCCTTTTGAGTGTCCTTTTTAAAATTTGCTTGTCTGCTTTTAAAAAATTATCCCTTTGCTACAATTTATTTTTAATGTTTGGAAAGGAGGCATAATGTAATTTCTGAAGTGTTATTATTAACCTTAGTTACCTACAGTATGCTTCTTTCTAAACAACTGACCCATCTATTGCAAATAGTGATGATCAGCATTTTCAAGTGAGTATTTTCATTAAAATATGCACACAGAGTGTTTTTTCAGTGCAAGACCAGTGATGAGAACTTGTCATTCATTTTAAACCAAATATTCTGTATCAGAAAGAATAAGAAAACTTCCTAGTATTTTTAAAATGGAAAGATAAATACCACTCTGTCTACCACATAGCTTAAAATAAAAATTTCTGGCTGGGATTATTGAAGGTCTACTTCGTATGGGCCATGTCATACTTAAATGTGATTCTTCCTTTCTGTGAACCTAGGATTATCTTTGGTGCTCCCTAACTCTGCCTGTCTACCCTGCCACATGRTAGTTTCTCTCAGTGTGCTGTGGTCTCTTCCTGTTTCTTATTTTAAGAATCAACACAAGTTGGACCAGGTCAGGGCAAATATACTTGTCTAAAATAAAATTATAGGAGGGACTTAGTATTCTTGATGGTAAGAATTTAAGTTTGATATAGTCATTAAAGTTGTTGTCACATAGACAGGTTCCTGCACAAACTTTCCTGAAATTTTAGTGGGATTTTGATAGCATTACCTCTCCCAGAGCTTCCCATTAAGATACTGTGCATCTTCCCTTTATCCTAAACATGTGGGTTTCTTTAGAGCAATGAAACTGTCAAAGCTTTTGATCCCATTTATCCCATATTTATCCCATATAATTTATAACACAGTGTTCAATTTATGATACATGAATTGGCCGTGCCTGATATTCTGGAGAACAATGATTCAGTGGCTTTTGCTTGGCAGAGCCCTGTGGGAATCAGGAGGCAGGTGTACATCTGTCTTTCACTTAGAAAAACAAGTGTGCAGGACTGAAAACTCTATGTACACTTATTTGTCAGGCACCTGTCAGAAGGACCTGCCWTCCACAGGTGAACTGCTTTCTAGGATTTCCCCCGTGGTCATACTGCAGTCCTCACCTCCAGCATTCACTGTGACGTGTGTTGTCCTTCATTGGGAAAATATTTCTCCTACATTAAATAAGCCAATGTCCAGGATTATTGCAAAGACATTCAATCTGGGGGGTTGTCTAGACTGACATTTCTTACAGACAAGTCAGACTAATTTCAGTMAGTGAGCTTTGCATTTAAATATTAAAAAAAAAAAAATCCTCCAGTTAATTTTCCCAGTTTTGTGCCATCAAGAAATGAGGAAGCAATAAAAAAAAATTAGCTCAATACACTACTGCCTTAGAAATAGATGCTACAAGGCTGAGGAGGAGCAGGGTGCTCTTCTGAGCTATGCCATGCCCAGAGGATATATTAGCAGCTTTTCTGTCTGGCCTTCCACAAGAGCAGGCGGTCAGCATCTATTGAGCTTTCACAGTATCCTGAGGCTAAAGAATAATAAGAACAAATGCATAGCTGACACATGGACCTTGACATGCCAAAGTGGATTTTGGCATTAACCTGTCTCTTACAAAGGGATGAGAGACAGAGGCRCAATTTGAGAAGGGCAAGAGCTGGTGTATGGTAAAGGCAATTAAAAAATGTTAGTGACTAGATCCTCTCCAGAAAACACACAGTGGGAAGAGGAAGAACCTCCTCTGCCCTCAACCTCTGAYGTAGTTGTTTATTTAGGAAGAGGTCTAAGTAACCCAGCATCCCCAAGCACYTGTTTGAAGAAGCCATTAACCCTGAGAATTACGGCAATCAAGATGACTATCATTTCTAAAAGCAGCATTAATATTTTCAGTATAGACTCATATGGCCAGGTTATGGTAGTACTGCCTGTGCTGAACAAACCCTTTATCTGCAAGCAGCAAAAGTCAAGTCAAGGAAACCACTTCCATAAACAAAAATTCACAAGCATGGATGAAGATCAATATTCAGATACTATGTGGTTAAATATCTTGTAATTAATCTAGACTTCTTTGCTGTTCAGAAAAACTGTGCCTTACAAAGTCTTTTGCAACAAAATTATGCATTTTACACACAGATCTCTAGTGTTTCATAACTAGCAGTTTCCTGTTCCTGTTTCAAATTTTTTTGTTCAGCTTTCAGGTTCTCCTTGTTGTAGTGCCTTAGCCCACTCAAATAATGAGGCCTCAGATTCACCCATCACAGGCTCAGGCAATTCATTAGGTACCTAATTTCCTCCTGCCATTGAAGGAGACAGACACACATCTCCACAGGACGTTTCAGCTCACAGCATGTGATGAACGTGTCTCTTTCGGCTTTTTTTTTTTTGCATATTTGGGTCTTTTCCATGTTGTGTTTTTTTTTTGTTCAGTTGATTTTTGTTGAGGGAGTTGTTTTTGTTTTATTTTGGTTGATTTTTGTTTGGGGTTTTTTCAGTGTTTTTTGGTGGTGGTGGTGGTTTTTCTAAAGGACTGAATCTCAGCCATACCCTGCTCTTTTCCTATTCACATGCATACAAATGGTAGTCTAGTCATCTTTTAATAAACTTAATATTTTTCTTAAGTCCTTATCAATAAGATAAGGTTTGTTTCCAGRCTGCCACTTAGTTTGTTGTCTAATCTCTCCAAACCATAAAATTATGCAACATTCTTAAAAAGAGTAAATGAAGCACTTTTCAAGGGAGATTCTCTAAGAGGTATAGAGATATTTTTGCATTTTCTGGATGTAAACAAAACTTTTGTCATTTGAGTCAAAACTGATATGGCCCTAGGGTTATAGTTCTCTGAAACCTGAAATATGACCAAGTAATTACTTACTTGGCAAAGGTTATCCTGGAGCAGCAACTATATGTCAAATCTATTAATATTTTAAACAATAGAATTYTTTTGTTTTCTCCTATTTCAAATAGCTCTGGATGCAGTTTGCATTTTAATACTACTATCTCTCTTGAAATTAAGAGAGGAAGAGGCGCTCACTGTTTCAGGTTTCCTCTCAACATGAACTTCAGGACTCAAACATTTCATGTGATTTACAAAGTTTCGAGTCTRTATCCGTAATGACCTAAGCTCTCCAGTGAGCAAGAAGTAATTAACATTTGCCAGCCACTATGTGACAGAAGGCTGCATAATTAGGACATATTAAAAGTGTCACTAGAGYAGGGGACTCAAAGCAAAAACTTGTATTGGGCTACATTTCCGTGGAGACTATTGACTTTAGATTTTAAAAGTCTCTGGAGGAAATTTCTGCCTTAATTTTGTCTTTTAAGTGATTAGATGATTACACAAGTGGTGCTCCAGTGTGCAGTGAATATCCGTGGAACAGTAAGTCAGTGTTACAAGGCTGTCACAACCTTAAGAAGTAGTTATGGAAAAATTTCTCAGTAAGAAGAGTCATAATCTCCTGTCCTTGCACTTAAACAAAAAAGAAAAACTGGCTCATAAGGAAAATTAATTGTCTTATTATTATTAGCTGTTGCTTCTCTCTACAGAARCATAGGCCTGTTTACTATACTTGAGAATCTGTCACATTGAAAAATGAGCRGGAAAATCAAGAATGCCATCTTAGGAAAAAAACAAAGATCATCTTTTTCCATCATCATACTCCCCATCCAGTTGCTGAGTGTCCTCTGAGCATGACAGCAGTGATCCAAAGGGGAATTCAAATAAGATCCAACTTCCCTCTCTGTGTGCCTTTGCTGCAGCTCATGAAAGSATCATTTGGATCCCTGTACACTTGTCATAGCTGTTCTTCTGCCCTAAGCCATGGCCTCAAACCTAACAGTGACTGTACAAAGTGTCCTCACAGTGGGTATTTTTTTTTGCCAGCAAATGCCACAAAATTCAGAGGAGAAAGGCATCAAGAAAAATTTAATGTGTGGTAGCTGTGGTTAAAAGGCTCCCTGCCAGTTGTTCAGGGTGGCTGCAGCAAAGGACATTTTTTGGGCAATTTCTTTTGATGAGTTTTTTGCTCTTTTATGGTCATATTTAAACATTCATTTTAATTGCGTTTTTCAGAAGACTGCCTGGAGCAGACATGCAGCCTTAATGGATCTCTCGAACAATGTGTTCCCCATCCTTACTGTCAGAACAGTTTATGCTATTGGAGCACATGAATCTATAGAGAACATGGATCTTTGGGAACTGTGAAAAATCACAAACATTTGTGGCTGGCAAACTGCTGGTGGGAAGTATGGGAATGTATGGTCTTGTCAGTCCTTAGCACAATGTCCGTGCAAACYGATGGCACAGCAAGGCACTCCAGAATAACTGAGCATAGATGTGGCAAKAAGAGTGTGCATCATCTTCTAAATTAGGTCATGAAAGTGTTGTGTAAAAAAATAAACAGTTTGTGAAAACTGACATGTTCCAGGCAGCAGATATAGAGGGATATATGGCCAGCAAGATGAAACAGTACATAACCAATAGTGACAAATACAGCGCAGAAGAGGAAAACAACCCAAATAAAGCAGGAACACAACTTTGTTTAAGGAAGGATAATGCACATAATGACCACAAAAGGCCATTTAGTCTAAACTACTGCTCARCACAGGCTAACTGCAAAGACAGG
This sequence comes from Malurus melanocephalus, assembly GCF_030028575.1. Taxonomy (NCBI): domain Eukaryota; kingdom Metazoa; phylum Chordata; class Aves; order Passeriformes; family Maluridae; genus Malurus; species Malurus melanocephalus. The sequence continues at coordinate 680,036 of NW_026623524.1, forward strand.
TCACAGTGTTCAGGTTCTTGTGCAGTCTGGTCTTTAATTTCCCCAGAGATGAGTATTTCACAGCCTCTCTCACAGTGGCTGTGTCGAGCAACTGGTAAACTTCTTTGCTGATACTAGTTGCAATATCCCATGTCACAACAGGCAACCATTCTCTCTTGTCCTACCTTGTGCACCTCCAGGACAAATCTGTCTCCAGCTCTTCAAAACCAGCAATTTCATTAGTGGATGAAACACCAGTACAAAATTACAGAATATCCTTAGTTGGAAGAGACCCACAAGGACCATCTCTTAAGTGAATGGCCCATTCAGGGATCAGATCTTCATCCTTGGCAGTATTAGTACCATGCTGCAGCCAACTGATCTTTCAGACTATTAACCTCCCATTAGTGYTCTCTTCTCTAGCCTGAACAAAATCAGCTGCCTCAACCTCTTGGACATCATGTAGTCCAGCCCCCATTCAGCTTGATGGCCTTCCACTACCTTCTCTTCAGTCAGTTAGTATCTCTTCTTTTGCTCAGTATTCTAAAACTGGACTCATTCATGAAATTATTTATTTAAACATCAAGATAGCGACTTCTCCTGACTGCCTGAATTTTGCTATAATAGGACCTTTGGCTCATTACTTTTGCTAAAGTTTTAAGAATTTAAAATAAATATTTTCTGAATAGATTCTTTTATTTTATTCTTTGGCTGTTGGTGATGTTGGCTGATGTGTGGCTTTTTGTACTTTAAGATTTGATTTRGAATGGGCTTGTTATTTCTAAAACAGAGGACAAAGAAAACTGGTTTGTTTTTATYATAATTTTAAAAAGCCATGAGACTTTTTCCTTGGGAAGTACTTCTAATGGTGTCTCTGACCATTCCCACCTCTTTGCCTGACCTGACACAGGACCCAGACACTGTGCACAGTTGTTCCTCTCACAAGCAGCCATTTACTCACAGGAAAACTGGAGGTGTGTGTTGGATTTTGTGCATGTTCTCTTGAAATAGTTGTACTCAGTTAACTAGATATGCCCCAGAGAGTGRGAGCCCCTGAATTACACCAGGATAACTCTCCATTCCTCTTGTTACCTTCATATACCTTCAGCAGAGATCAGTTTGTCAGCCCAGGTGTAAAACAGAAGAGCGTTTCCAAGCCTCATCAATACCCACTGAATTCCCTGGAATGACTTTCCTTTGCTTCAGTGAGCTTTGGATCATTAGCAGCTTGTCTCACTTTTTGTATCTGTGAAAAACTCTACATCACATAGCAGAGCAAAGCTGAGTTTGTCAGTTAAATGGTTTCACAGCCCAGCAAAAATATGTTCTCCAAAAAACATACTGAAAGGTTGTTGTTGATCTTGGCATGCAGAGATTGACCCCRAGGAACCCCTGGCTTCCCATCGCTTAATGGTGAGGAATAAAAATAGCACAGAGTAACCAACCTTTTGTGAGAAAGGTAAGGCAAAAATCAGCATAGGATCCACAAAACTTTTTCAAACCAAACGTAGTGCAGGATATTGCCTTTCAAATCTGTCTCTGACAAATTTTGATGTTATTTTTCTCAGTGWAACTTCTACCATAATTATAAACAACAAAAGGCAGTCTTATAGAGATGGCATAAATCTGTGAATTTCCATAATTGCTGGAAAAATGTTTTTACAGTTGCTTAAGTTTCAATATGACATAGGAATTTAGACAGGCTTCATCTAAGCATTTTTGTCTTAGAACCTGAAACACATTTGCATGGATTTCAGAGAGAAGTTATTTCTTTGTTTTTTGTTTCTTTTGTATGAGACTAAAGATGTGTTCCTTAAGAATAAAATTACAGGTCTAGRTAGCTATAAACAGCATAGACCCAAAATGTTTTCTAACTGAAAGTTATCTGCTAAAAAGATACTGTGTTTTACCCAAGGCTTCATCCTACAGGACRGAAAACATTTGCAAGAGTATTGAACTGCTGCCTTGCTCAAAGTTATAAGGTTTGACATCAGAGTCTTTAAATTATGTAAAGAAAAGCAGGTCCACATTTTTGAAAAGATATTTCAGTATCTAATATCCAATGATTTCAAAACTGGAAAGACAGATTCAAAATAAAAATCTGTAGAAAAAATATTTAAAATAAAAGCTAGTCCTATCAGTGTATGTTTATTGATGCATCTACACTTTAATCACATGCAGTATGATACCTATTACTAAATTCTTCAGGATTTTTTTAAAGTGTTATGAGAATTTTAATGAAAGATGTTATTTTTCTTAGTACATTCTTATTTCAGTGCTTTTTGTTCTTCAGTAAGATGTATTTTCACTTTGTTACTTTGAATAGCATTTAATTTTATGATATATAGGATTTATTTTAGAAGAAACAACTTTTTTCATTAATATTCAGAAAATTTTGCTGCAGAAAAASAATTTAGCTGACAAATTCAATTTTTTTTCATCAAATTCATTCTTTCTGATCAATTTTGGTTCCTTTCTCGCTTCAGGCAAACTGGACTTCAGTCAAATGGTTGTAATTGATCTGTTTGCATGAATAATAATTCACAATGCTTTAAAAAAATTCTCCMTGGTGTCTGTCATTCCCAGAGCTCCATGTAGTCTGTGGGATTCACGTCCTGAATTTATGTCTATTTCATCCCATTAAAACCATGGSCTTTTAATGATATTTGTTTCTGTCATCTCAGTCTGTTTCAAAATATCCATGCTATTATTTCTCTTTTACTGCTCCAATATGTGGCCATAAACAATGCAGCAAGTATTTGAAAGTCTCACCCTCAACTTTTCAATTTAAGTCCTAGATTAATGAGCTGTAAGAGCGGCATAATGTTGATAATTTCTTCATAAGTGGCAATAAATGAAAACAGCATGGAATGAATAGGTGAGGGTCTAAGAGGCAGGTGTTAAATCTGGCTGCTGTGAAGAGATAGGAAAGAAAGTGGGAGCAAAGAGACAACCAGAATATAGCAAAGAACATCCAGCTAAAGTAGTGAAATCAGCTCTAAATGGAATTATTTCAGCTAAATACAGGCATCTGCAAGTTGGACATCTGTTTTAATTAAGCCTGATCCTCCCTGGCTCTCTTTTCAGCCAGTGGGAAGATTGACTCACCTGCGGATGACAGGATTATTGCCTTGGAGATGCTTGTTTCCTCCCAGGGCGGTAAAGAGGGCTTTGGGCAAGGAATTTGTCCCCAGCCTGACYGTCTAAAAGGCTCTTGCTCTTAGATCTACTCCCCGTCTTTGGCTGCTTCCTCTTAGCAGTTTTTYCCCAATACTGTGTGCAGGCTGGCATTGTCCCCTCTGTTTTGTTGAGATGTCACCTTTGTTGCTTCTGACTATGTAGCTCTGACATGACCTCTGTCAGTTTACAGTAAAGATTCTGCTTTGGCACATTAATCATCAGGCAGTGCCTGGGCTCTGGATCTCATTCCTACCTGTAMAAGTGCCTCTATTAGACAGTCCTGTCACTGCATGTCTTCTCTTCCATCCTGTCAGGTCRTGTTTGGAAATGCCCTAAAGCCTCCTTGCATGATAAAATCAGGTAGTATCCAACTACCCATAAATCTTCTAAGTAGAAACATGTACAAGGTCACAGAGATAATGATGCTCTGATTTYGGGATTTTTTTTTTAAATACATAGATTTGCCAAGCCTTTTCCTGATTCTGCCAGTGAATGTAACAGAACAAAATTAGCATGTTGTGTCAGAGCCTGTGAAGGTAAGAGTGGTCTGACTTTTTCTCCCCAGAGACTTCCTTCTTGTAAAAAGACACAGTTCTGATCTACAASAAGATTTCAAGGCCTCTGGCTGTGTGACTGTAAATTAAACCTAAACAGCACAGCTGGGAATCCCTGAGGTTTGCTGGTCAGAATCCCTTCATTGTGTAGGCTCACCGGGCTTTTAGAGACATCTTCAGCCTTGCATAAAGACTTTGGGATTTGAGACTACTGTTTTCTAGGATAGCCCTCAAGGCACACTTGGGAGTGTTTACAGAACCCCAGAGAGCCCAGTTCTTCCAGCATTCATTGCTCCAAGTGGGTCCACTAAGSATCCCTATCTGTGGAGACCTGGTAGTTGCAAAGACTCTGATCACAGCTTTCATKGTGAGATTGCCCTGGAGCTGTGAATTTGCACAATCAACCTTCGGACTTTGTACCAAGACCTGCTTTCAAAAGTACATGTGTGGGAAGCTCTCCTGTGCATGCATGGACCATGTACCTTTCACAAACATAATATCCATCTATCAGCATAGCTTCAAGTCGTCCGGGGTTCTGTAGCATCTCAGTAACTGTTTTTATATATTGAGTTTGCACTTAGATGCTTTGGCTGGCAAGAAGAGTAAATGATCACATCTGCATTACAGCCAGCAAAAAGATGAGATTTGCAGTTTTCCATTACTATTTGTTTGAAAAGAACATGTGTCAAAAGTAGTCTTGAACCTAGAAAATAATTATAACCACCACCTTTATGATGTCAAAGTATACTCAACCTTCAGCTGCCAAATGATTTCCAAGTTGCTGGTAGCTTGGATTAATCGTGTTTCTAATTCAAAATGATCAAATTTATAACAGCCATATACTCTCTTCCACTATTCTATAATAGGTCAGTATTTCTCTGTTAGTGTCAGCTTTAAAATTACATTTCATTTTCTGAAGCCCAGGAAGTGCTTGCAAAAAAACATCTGGCTTTTCACTCACAAAACAGATCCAGTGCAGCAGAATTAGTCAGCATTTCTTTTCMAATCTGTACATAATCCTATTATATTTTAGGCAGTGCCATCAAAGCATATGATGCTGAGCARCAGTCTTACAGAGAACAGCCCCATTGCAGTCTATGTCAGTTCACATCATTTTCTGATTTTGAACCATAAAATATCTTGGCAGAAGACTTTAACTAACCGAAAGCCTCTTGTTTAAACATTCATCTTATTTTTCACCCCAACCTATTACTGCTCTCTTTCCAAAGCATATTTTAAAGAGAATCCTTAACTCTGATGAGTTACAAAAAAGTTTATTTGATTCCATGGATGTGTGTTTCGATTTATGCAAAGCCTTTTTATTTGGGGTCTTTTCTCAATGCAACTGTTTGCTCTCAGTGCCATAGCAGTCTTGCCTGTGTCAAGATCCTGCAACCAKTAAGTGAATATTTATGAAATGAAAAAGAGCAGGGCAGTGTGACACTGAGACTTAGGGGCCATATCTGTATTACACAGATTTCGGCTCTGAGCCTGGAGCCAGGTTGTCTCCTGCAGTGGTGATTTTCATGTGCTGTGCTGCAGGTGGAGCAAAGGTGATTCAGAGCAGTGTCAGAAATGTGAAGGGGGTAAAGCAGCACACAAAACAGCCCCTTTTATGACTTAATGATGGTTAGGTCTTAACATGTTATCCTTGAAGTGTAGTGGAAGAGCAAGCAGAGACATTTGGAAGTTCACTGAGTGTGTGATGAAGGTTGGAGAGGATTGTGGAGAGAAGGGGGAGCCAGATCTGCTGTCACCATGTTCATACTGCATGTCAGAAATGAGCAGGTCTTTGAAGTGCAAGTGGTTAAGTCATTTCCCAGGCTGAAATGGGCAGGTATGAAGGAGCCTGCACTAGTAGCCCTGTGAAGGTGTGTCCTCTTTGTGATGGCACTTGGGCAACTGACAGCAGCATAGCAGTGTTGGATATTGATCCCTGCCATAAAATCATGTTCAGCCCTCCTCTCACTGTTACTCAGCACAATTGGTTGAAACTTTAAAAGAAGTGTTCACTTTGTCACAGTGCTATATTTATGTGATACACTATCGATAGAGTTCCAATCAGCCTGTCTAGGCCATTGTAGGCAGTAAAACAGGCATATCCCACTCTCCTGTCTACATGTTCCCAGCATGGTCCTTCCTCAGAATGTGTCACCCCAAGTTTGCAGAATGCCAACATGGTGATGGTGGCCTGGCTGAAAATTAATCTAATGAAAAGGAAAGCTGCTGGATCAATCAGATTTTTCAGATATTCTTGAGGCTTGTTGTTACTGGTGACAACACACAGAAACAAGATGGGACCATGTGTCTGAGGTTTGAGGGTGAAATTTGTGAGGGAGAGAACTTTTCCTTTTGAAAACAATCAGGAGACAGAAAGACCAAGCCAACACACTACAAAATTAAATTGTAACAACTTCAAAACCTACCTGGCATAAACAAGAGTAGACCATAAATTACATGTCAGGGACCATGTTTGAGAAAAATCACAAGTTTTCCATCCAGTCAATCAGAAGACCATTGAGACAAAACGCTGAGGTTTAAGGAGAATTAAGCTCATACTAAGGAAATGCAAAATGTCATAGGCCCCTGCACGAAACCTCTTCATCATTTCCTACAACACCAGGTGAAGAAAAGCCATTAAATGTATCTGAACACCAATATGTGAGAGATTGATCTTATTTGTGGTGAATGTGGTCCCTCTAATGAACAAGTCAGAAATTCTTACAAGAAAATAATTAACTGTGAAAAATTAAAACTTGTAATAGTATCATTGTCAAAAAAATTCTGTAGATAATGATGTGATGTATCTAAATGTTCCACATTGTCTTATTAACATAGTATACACTAATGTGGAGTATCTTCTTCAGACTTGTTTTAATTTTTATAACATTAAAGAGCCTCCAGAGTTGTCTCTGAAGATGTTAAACCAAGTTCATGTCAGACAACTTGTAAGATTTCCCACTTKGATTAAAAACTTGTTTCACTATGTCTAGCACAATGTGTGCTCTGCACACTTGAAAACAGCCTCAATTCCTTCATGTCCCAAAGGACAATCAATAAAAAACTTGCTTCTGGAGACACTGCTCTTTCATATGGAAAAGGGAAACTTTAGTTCAGCATTGACAATAACAATAGAAATTCTCTTCCTTATTGTGTGGGCTCCAAACAAAATAAATTGGGTTCGATAGACTTCTGCAGTCATAAATTTTCCAGTTTGAAATATATTTCATCAGTTACACCAAGGACTGAGTTRGCACTGGTGACTGTTTTTAAGACCCTTTTTATACTTTTTAGGTTACAATGAGAAAGAGATTGAACAAAGACAAAGAAATTGTCCTTGTACAAGCAGATTTATTTTTTTAATGGATTTTGTGTGAAAAATTAATTCCGGAAACATCAGCAGAAAGATGAAATTTCACCTAACTAGAKGTATAATTTAGAGCACTTATCCACCTTCCCTTATACTTGAAGTAAGGAGAATCAATCTATCATGAGATAAGCATCTAGAATAGTCGCAGCCCTTTTTACTAAATATTCATGCCTAATAAATTATGTTCTATTTGCAGGTTTTATCTGGGGTGAAATTAAACAGATGTGGGATGGTGGACTACAGGACTACATTCAYGACTGGTGGAACCTCATGGATTTTGTAATGAACTCCTTGTACTTGGCAACAATATCTCTGAAAATTGTTGCATTCTCCAAGGTAAACTTAAAAAAAAATCCACAAAATTTTTAAGATAAGCTGAATCAGGCTTCTTCAATCTTTTTTCTGTCTTTGGATGACTTCAGGCTTAGCAAGAGGTGCTTGATGTGCTCTGTGAATCTTCTGCAGCAATGACAGGAAGCTAGACAAGTTTAAGAGCAAACATTGTGGTTTATGATTGTTTCTTCTTGGCCCATGCAATCTTTTCTTATTTTAAAYTGTCCTGAACTGTCCTGAACTGCCATACTATCAATTTCATGACAAATGAAAATTACCTGTAATATTTTATAATGTCTGCATCAAATGACATTTTATGTTAATCTTTAACTTCTTTCAGTGAGGAATTATTGCCCCTAAGGCAATTTTGCACAACTTTCAGACAGATCTACTGTCTACAGGCAAAATATTTAGTCAAAATGGGTGGGGAATTAAAGARCAAGATTTTAATTTCTTTTGAAAATTTGTAAGTGCAACATGAAAAAGTAAAAGGGGATAAAAAGGGATAAAATGGTCACTGTGAACCACAGGGTGGTTCAAAAGCTGTGACCACTTCTCACTCACAGAAATTTGGAGCATGAAAGAGAAAGGTGCTCCAACCTGTAGACAACTGTCGTTTAAAAGCTAATGAAATGCYTTTTTACAAAGATGCCTTATCACAATGTGACTAGAAAACAAAGTCATTTCACTGTCCCATGCAACAAAGCGAACAGTTCATTGAAAATAGATATTTCTAAAGCATTGGAGATGGACAATTATTCACTTTAGAATAACAATAATTAGAAGACACTGTAATCCTTTCATCTCCCAAACAGATTCTGCTTACTGTAACTGGATTTCAAGGTGACACTGTCTGGGATAATGTGCATCCATTACTCTCCAAATTARTGCTTACATGCCAATCATAATGAACACAGTGCTTAAAAAAGCCTCAGGTGTGGAAGGTAACTAAAACACATGATGATGTAATGAACAGAGGAATACAAGTGTGATGTAATACCCAGCCACATTCCTTCAGATGCCTACAGCAGAGGTCCTTACCACTATGCCAGATGAGACTGGAAGAATGCCAAGTGTACCYAGTATGTTTTGACGTAAAGCTTGTATTTTCTTTTCCTTATCGTTAGAAGGCAGATTTTTGCAAGTTACAGCTATTCTGTATTTATTGAACAAAATATATAAGATCAGTTCTTAGATTTATTCCACCTTCTATGGATCAGTTCAAGCCACCTAAGAAAACATTTTAACCAACTCCCTTGAATAAAATTATGAGTTCCCCCACGCTACTCTCCTGCACAGTAGATATGTCCAGAGTGAAATACAGTGTTTATCACATTTAAGGCTCTCTGACTGATTCAGTAGTTAAAAAGAAAAGTATTATCTAGGTCAGCTGATGGGGCAGTGTAAAATACACCAAAGTGTGTAATTTCAGGATGAGAGAACTTCTAATATAACTCAAAGTTATTGGTTTCATTGCCAATATTCAAGTAAAATAAAGACATCTTATAATTTTGGATTGGCTATGTTTTTGTCTCTGTATCAACATGTTAGGTCTTCCTAAATTATCCAGTATATCTACAGAAAATGCCCTCTCCTACATAAAAATATAATCATAAATAGTGGATTGTCACACATTTTTTGAGAGGACCAAGTGACAGATGTTAAGCAACACRTTTGTTTTGATGGAGAGTTATAGGTAGAAATCATTGTGTGTTAAAAAAATGGTTCCTTTTATATTTTTTTAGTATAATTTATTTTGTGCTGATGTGTAAAGTTAAGTCCAGTGCCAACTTGTGTCCAGAACCTACTTGCTTTAYCTTAAATATTTGTTAAATCTGAGCATTGGACCTAATACTGCTTGTTTCCAATTCTGCTAGAAATCGCAAAAATTTCATACTGCTGATAATGTGTTTCAGCCACTGACATGAATATCTAGTGGGTAAACAAATTCCTGTTGAGGGCAAGAACTCTGAAAAGTAGCTAAAATACATTATTTGTCCCAATRTTTACTAGCCTAATGATGACTGTGTCAGGTCTCTTTTGTTCAGTAGTAAATGACATTATATATCTCTTCTGCCAGCAGTTCCGCRGAAACCAACATCATCCTACATGCTTGCCCTGAAAAATGGTTTTTATTGATATTTTACCAGATTCACGGACTAAATGTCCATTTACATAGGAGGATTAACACCTCTCCATTACTGAGAAATTATGGACTCAATTCCTCAGTGTAATTACAATTTTAAAGCTCTCTGCTAGGCCTTCCCTCTGCCCCTTTCCTTCTGAAATTCCACATAATGAATGCAAAGATTGGTACATGCATTTTAAAATAGGAAGAGTTCACATTTAAATATGACCTTTCAGGAGAGGATTTAAAGTACTTTTCCTGAAATGGYTATTACTTAACTTGTCCCTTTGTGACCCGGAACAAGGAGATCACTTAGACGGAGGTCCAACAGCCCATTAAACATTCAGGCAGCCTGATCTACATGTATGTTTGATTTCTCTTGGTGCTTCCAYGAGATCTAGAGCTCATGTCTTCTGTTTTAATGGGAAAACAGTGATCACTCGGCTTYTTCTTTGCACAAATGGTTCTGATAATAGATTTGCATTTGAATTCCTATGAGTAAGTATCAAGAATTATTATCTTGTATTTCCTGGCTGACATCACAAAAGCATCATTTATTTACCTTGAAACTCTACTGTTTATATGCTGCTCCATTTGTTTTTTGCTCTTTTTAATTTTCCATTGGTGTGCCATGTGAATTTCCTTCAACCACTGAGCCAATAATAGGTGTTATTTAATCAATTTAAGTGATGGATGTCTTTGTTGCCTGTCAAAAGGCTGTGTTTGCATTTCAAGTGGGGACAGAAATTCATCAGGATTACCAGATAGAGGACTGCAGAGTATCAACATCATGATTTACAGCAAACTCAGTGTTGCTATGTTTTCTCTTACCATTTTCCATTCCTTGGAACAGTAATAGTTTATTTGTCCTACGTAGAAAAGAAAGACTTCAACAAACATGAGTGTGGGAGYGAATACTTCAATTCTGCATGGTTTGGCTTGTTTGTCTCTAAGATACAGTTTTTATTCTTTTACAGATACATATATTTGCCCTGTTCCTGGTTTTAGTATAGCTAGTCTTTTTGCTACTCTTCTGTATTTTCCTTTCCACATGAAAGCTGCTTTGCTTTCTGGGTTTTTCTTCAATACTTCCAGATTCCTTTTCAGCATCCTCGGCTCTAGTTACCAGAATCAATAGGCACCAAAGTTTCTGTTTTCAATTCCCTGTTTTTCTTCACTGATCTTGAATCAATCAGAGCTGGACTAAAGAGCAACAGTAGATGAGGCAGATGAGCATAATCATTAGGGAGAGGATGGTCTAATGAAGAAAGTGCTGACCTATGACTCCAGTAGCTCTAGATTTAATTCACTTATCCGTAGAGAACAAATGTGATGTGAGTGAAATGTAAGGCTGAGTAATTCTTAACTCTTTAATGGGCAGTTTCTCATCCCCAAATCCACAAACCTGTCAGCTGCTATGGCTGCTTGGGTATGAGTAAATGACATTGTGTCAGGGATTGCTGTCAGGCACTGGAACAGTTTCACATGTAAGAGAAACCGTGGTGTGGTGGGGCCTGCACCAACTATTAGTGTCCAAACCAATGCCTAGTTCCCATTCACTCTCAGCCTTTCCTCAGAAGAGAGGTGCTCCAGCCTTCTGACAATTTTCATTGTACACCTCTGGCCCCATTCCAGCAGCCCCTGTCTCTCCTGTCCTGAGGATGCCAGAGTTGGATGCAGMACTCCAGGTGGSGTCTCACCAGAGCRGAGTAGATGGACAGAAGCACCTCCCTTGTCCTGCTGCCCACACTTCTTACATAGCCCAGGACATGGCTGGCTTTCTGGGCTGTGAGGGCACAATACTGGCTCGTGTCCAGCTTTTCATCCACTGGTACCTCAACTCCATCTCTTCACAACCCTTCCTTCCCCTGACTCTTGGTGCTGGGGGCTGCCTGACCCAGGTGCAGGGTCTTGAACTTGGTCTTGTTAAATAAACCCCATGAGGTTCCCATGGGGCCACTTCTTGAGCTTGTCCTGGTCTCTCTGGATGGCATTCTGCCCTTCAGGCATGTCAGCCACACCACTCAGCTTGSTGTCACCTGTACACTCATTCCTTCTGTCTATGTCACTGATGAGGACATKAAACAGTCCCAGTTCCACTATAGATCCCTGAGTCTGTCACTGCTGTTGCTATGGACAGCAAGCTGTTGATCATCTATCYGTGGAAGCACTTCTCCAGCCAGTCACTGAACAGTCCATCCATCAAATCCATCTCTCTCCAACTTGGAGAGAAGGATGTTGCAAGGGACCTTGTCAAAAGCTTTACACAAGTCCAGACAGATGACACCTGTAGCCCTTCCTGTGTCCACTGATGSAGTCACTCCATCATAGAAGGCCGCTGGRTTGGTCAGGAAGGMCTTTCCCTTGGTGAAACCACGCTGGTGCCTCAAATCACTGTCCTGTCCTCCATGTGCCTTAGCATAGCTCCTACGAGGATCTCTTACATGACCTTCCCGGGCATGGAGGGTGGCTGACACGTTGATTGGTCCCAAGGTTTTCCTTTCTCCCCTTTTTAACAATGGGTGCAGTATTTCCCTCTTTCCAGTCACTGGGGACTTCACCTGACTTAARAAACCTTTCAAATATGATGGAGAGTGACTTGGAAACTGCATCAGTCAGTTAGGATTCTTTAGGATTCTGGGTTTAATCTCACCATGTCCCACAGACATGTTCCTCAGGTGYTCCTAAACCACTCTGAGAGTGATCACCTTCTTTGGAGGGTGAATATGGTGAGATGCAGTGGTACCTGTTTGTGTTGTCTCATCTGGCCCCAGTGACACACAGAGTCCCTTCACTAACTGCTGAGAGCATGGCCAGCTTGTCTGAAGGTGCTTTTGTGTGGTCTAGTGTAGGTAAATACAGAGAACACCACAGTCCCTCTTTGAAATCTGCTTCATATTGTATTATCCCCTTTTTAGAGGGCTTCCTAGGATGAATTCTCTCCTCTGATACATTCTATTAAACAGATTAATATGACCAAATCAATAATAATGACTCTGCCATAGTAGTTAAGTCTCARCTCAAATATATTTCATCTTCAAAATTTTTTTTTTTGGTAGAGCTGGAACAGAAGCCACAGTTTCAAGGGTTAGACTTTGATAATGAGACACATAAACAGTTTGCCATGGTTCATTAATAAACATCTTTTTCGTCATCGGTCCTGTATTCGTGAATAAGTGATATACTTACTCGATGATAGAATGTTTTCTTCCTACTTGCCAGAGCTCTTGTGGGTTTCTATCCATCACTGTCAGCCCTGCACTGTTCTCCAAAGAAATAATTTACTTGCTTATACAGCTGGAAATTTCTGTAGTTCTAAAAAGCAAGGTCCTCAAAACACTTTCTTTTGTGGCGTCAGAATTTTTAAACCTGCCTTTGCTACTGTGAAAATTTATTGTGATATCTGCAATTTAATTGACCAGCTTATAAAGAAACTGACATGCTTATTTATGCAAATAGAGGAGTAATTTCTTCCCTTCTGCTTGTTTTCAGTATAGTGGGTTAGTTCCACGGGAGAGCTGGGACATGTGGCATCCAACCCTGGTGGCTGAGGCTCTGTTTGCAATCGCAAACATCTTTAGCTCCCTGCGCTTGATCTCATTATTCACTGCAAATTCTCACCTGGGACCCCTGCAGATATCTCTAGGAAGAATGTTGCTGGACATTTTGAAGTTTCTCTTCATATACTGCCTTGTGCTGCTCGCTTTTGCAAATGGATTGAACCAGCTGTACTTCTACTATGAGACAAATGAACCTGGCAACTGCAAGGGAATACGATGTGAAAAGCAGAATAATGCATTTTCAACGTAAGTAGYTATTTATTTCTATGTTTTAATCTTTAGCTGTTTTTTACAGAAAAGAACCTCAATTTTCTATTGCTATTACAGTGATGCCCTGATGAACACATCTAATACTACCCTAATAAAAATRGTTATCATTACATCATTACATCATTCTAATAATGTTTACCTTATACCACAGTGAAGTCTGTACAACTCAAGATCTCAAAAGATAAGAGGTAAATTAGAGATAAGAGGAAGATTAATGAGATTAGAAGGTACATAAGGTCACCAGCTCAGACCTTGCTTATCCAGGAAGCTGTAACTCTGCATTTCTTCCATGTCTACCTGTGGGCATTAAGTAAGTGTGGTGTTTTAAAACATCCTTGCAAATGTGATAGGCTGGGAAAAAAATGTAGTTCAAGCTTCTACTGACYCTACTCCACACAATCAAATTTCTATTCTAATTTCTGTTATAAAGTATTTCCTTTTTTTTTTTYCCACTTCAAAATCAGTTGTGCTTCATTCTGGTTTATAGTTCATGTACAGTACCAAAACAYGACCAAGTGAACACTTAATTCTCTAACTTTCTTTTACCTTCCAACCTGAATCAAACTCCTGCTATAAATGTCTGTTCCCTATTAACTTTTGTGTATCTAGGCTGTTTTAAAAATACTTTTATTACCAATGRCTTCCTTCTTAGAGGAAATAATTTTATAAAAATAGCAGCCTTTATATCATCTTAATCAAGTAACTTTTCCCAGAAATAGCATATTTATGTTGTATATTAATGGCGCCTATGCAGGTCTAAACTTTATGTGATCTGAACAGAAAAGCACACAGAAATTTTTCGGAGCTCAGCATTGAGGGAAACAATATTCATCTGGGAAATAGTAGGGACCACTGGTACTAGTGTCAGAAGGTGATGTCATGGCAAACAATGATGCTTTATATGCTCCAAACCTTTGAGGGGGAGAGTCTAACCAGGACCATGCTTATGACACTATAGTGTAGCTGAACACACAACAAAAGTGAAAGTGTTTCAAGCTATCTAGCTGCRGAGGATTATTTTTTAAAGTTCATCATTGTTGTTACCTTTCTGACTGTTGTACAAACTTCCCTAAGGGAATGTCCTATGCTTTAGGTATAAAAGCACAAGTTTCTTTTGAGATCAGCATGCTTATCTTTTTCATGTCTCCCTTCTTTGTGAAACAATACTTATGCCAGTCATTAAAATGTCTTTCTAATTATTCAACTCCTTTTATCTCCGWGGCTCTCAACAAACCAGAATTGCATAATATGAGGATGCTGTACTTCTTTCAACATCCTGGTGAAACAAAATCATTGAGTTACTTTTGGATCCTTATTCTACTCCCAATAGTTAAAGCAAAGGGTCAAAATACTTCAAAAGAAGGTGTCCAACATAAGATGTGTGAAACTATATTTATACTTCTGAAGTTTGAACAAAATCAGCCTTTTGCTTGCAGGCTTATTTATGGATTCTGTATTGTATATCTAGAGGCTCAGATTTGAAACATTAGGCTGTTGTTYCATTAGAAAGATATTCCCTCTATGTTGGCTATACTGTGATAAGTGTCATTCATCTCAGTCAAGTCAAGAACTTCTGTTTCGTGTTTTGGGAGAAAATGAACAATCTGAAAACTAAATGTGTTGTTATGATACAGCAATTCCTTCTGGGTTTTGTTTTTCAGGTTATTTGAAACACTGCAGTCATTATTCTGGTCTATATTTGGACTCATCAATCTCTATGTGACCAATGTGAAAGCAAGGCATGAATTCACTGAATTTGTTGGAGCCACCATGTTTGGTACCTATAATGTAATATCTCTGGTTGTTCTACTCAACATGCTAATAGCTATGATGAATAACTCTTACCAACTTATTGCTGTAAGTTTTTCCCTGTTCTTAGGTCATTTATAATACATATTCTTGCTCTGTTCCTACACCCCATTTTTCTGGCAGGATTTTGGGACAAATATTCTGATTTGTTCAAATTCTTTGCCCTGTTCTGAAAGGACAAAGAAACCAGACCCAAACTGGACTGAGTAGAGGGATATTTCCCCACAACACTGAATGGGGAAGAGGTGACCCTGAGAAAAAAGCCAGCTCGTGGGTTGAGAAGGGTGTCCTGATGCTTCTGGCAAGTGATATGGGCTACAGCTGCCCAAGCTCTCCTGTGCAAGAGTTCTTCTTAGAAAGACTGCCCAGGATTGTTCTGTCTCGTCTCTGCTTCATTTTTAATATGTTATATTTATTAGCATTTGAAAGGTTGGGTTTTTTTTTTTTAATTTTTATTTTTATCTGGCATGGATATACAATTGACAGAAACTGGATGCCCATGTTCCAAGGACAGTTTTGGACCCATTAGCCATTCAGACAAAAGGTCATGTCCTCTCATTCCCAGTGTCCTGTTAACTCCTTTAATGAGAACTGTCTTTATCCTTACCAGAGCTTTTGGCTTATTTTTATTTCTCAGCTTTCTATTAAGGAGATTAAGAAAAATAAACACTGATTCATCATATGATAATTCAAATATGATCATGCAGAAAGCAAATAAAAGAAAGCTTCACAGTCTTAAGGTTTTTTTATGTGCCCTTTTTCACCAGTCTGGGAATTACGAGTGTTTCCACAAAAGAAATATTGATCACCTGTGTTTGTATAACTCTAGTTGGAAAAGTCTGGTGAGCAGTATCACAACAAAGTACCACTCACCATAACTTGGGCTGTAGGTAGTATACTTTTCCTGCTAAACCTTTTAAATTACTGCTTTTGTTACTGTATGGCTAAGGCTAGACCTGTAGCTCAAGTTCTTGGCTACTCTAATATTAGTGATTTAAACTTCTTGATCAGCTGCTAGGATTTAGAAATCTTTCCATGGACTTTAGCTTTCATTTTCCTAAAATTTTCAGAATTGTACAATATTGTATAAAATCCAAAAGCAATAAAATTTTAAATAAAAATAAAAAACCCACCACACAACCTATTCCAAATATGGAATTCTGAAGTAGGAGGGGAAAAAAAAAGATACTTGACTCAACAGTTTCAGTAGCCTCATGATTTTTTGGATAGCCTATTTGTGAATTTTGGGGACTTGTAATTTTACTGACTTGTTGAAGCTGCTGCAGAGCAGCATAATTGGACTGATCTATTCAGAATAATGATGAACTGCTATTATAACAAAACATTTCTTCCAGAAATGTAGTATTTCTCTGCTTGTAATTATCCTTTCTGGTTTTTGAGAGACTTTCAATAATTTAACAGCTGGTAACAGTGAAAGAAGTGCTTAKAAGTAGATATATACTTCATATATTGAACATCTCTACTGAAGTAAAGCATTTTAGCTTTGCTTGCGTTAAAATAACTTCTGTCAAAAGAAGATGGCAGTATTTTAGCAAGACAATTCTTTAGTATTTCAAGTTTGTTCTAGTTTTATTTTTTTCAGATTTTTGTAGAGGTTTTTTTTCACCTCCTTAATTACAGCAATGTCTGTGCTGTTATTGTGTTTCTTGTGTGCAGGATCATGCAGACATTGAATGGAAGTTTGCTCGAACAAAACTCTGGATGAGTTACTTTGAAGAAGGAGGAACTCTGCCCACTCCTTTTAATGTCATACCAAGCCCAAAGTCTTTGTGGTATCTGATCAAATGGTTGTGGAGACATCTTTGCAAGAAAAAAATTAGAAGAAAGCCTGAAAGTTTTGGAACGATAGGGGTAAGTCATGTGGGTTACTCTGCCTGTCATGCGGTTTACTCTGCCTGTCATGGTCCTCTTTGCTATATAGATGAGAKTCTTCTCAGCATCTGAACTGTCGAATAATGTGGATATGAGTAAGAGAATAATTCTAATAGAAAATGTTTACTTTTTACATTCGTGTCAATGCAATTGAAGAGAAAGCATCATCATATCTCTGCACAATGAGAGTGTGAACCATAGCTGCGCTTCATCTGCGGATARTGCAATAAAGATTAAGAGCAATACAAAATACAAGAGGTCAAATGTGTTTACTTGTCTGCCAGTCTCAGAATTATTGGTTGCTAATCCCTAGCTCAAGTGTGACTGTTCAGATATATCAGAATACCATGTACCACAGACTCACGTTTGCAGCATTCTTCATAGGATGTTCTCTGTGTCTCTGTCTCTCTACATGTAATGAAATGGGTTCACCATAAATGCATTTTTACCAATGTTCCCAGTTAAAGAAAACATTTTGAAAGGTAACAGCATTTACTTGGACTTGCTTCCTTGAATTTACAGGTAGAGTTCTTTCAGAATTATATTCTAAAATCATACGATATTATGATAGTGCTGATTAGCAATGACATTTCTAGGAAAAAAAAAAAAAGAGAGGAAAAGACACACAAGGTGACAAAGAATAGTCCTGCACCTGGAGTCAGCAGATATCAGTGCAATATCTCAGCACTTGCTTTCTCTGGTAGCGGCGGTGGGTAAAGCAGATTTGAATTTTTCCCCCCTCACATCATCTGCTTGAGATACCTCAGACAGCAGCACAGTTTTACTATATTGTCAGTGCAAATATTCAGGCAACATCCTAACACATCAACAACTAATTTTTCTAGTTAAGTTTTCTCCATTTCCCTCAGTACCTCAGTAACTAGACAGCATTTAGCCAGCTCCAGCATGAATAAGACTATTTTGGGTAATATGTGGATAATGGCACTTTCTGTATACCATAGGGATTTGATGAATATAAATATTTCAAGTTTGTTAGGAACTCAGCCAAGCATTTAGTGAGAGTATGAGAATCAAGTGTGGGTAAGGGGAAAAAGAAAGGGGTATAGTCCTTTTGCTATTGATTCTTATAAAAAAAACTTCCATCCATTTCAAAGAAGTTGGGGCATTCTTTACAATTCTTTAATGGACACTTACTGTATCAAACTTTTCTTTGCATTTCTTCCCCATTTCTTGATCAGTGAGTAATAAGAACAGATTTTTCCTGCCTATTCTTCTGTCATATCCTGGAATGCAGTTTAATCTCTAGATATACTTGGAGGAAGTAGTTCACAAGGGTGTAGTGATATATGATGAAGAGGAAGAGGGACATAGAAAATACTAACAATTATTATGCTCATAAATTGATTTTGTCCTCTTTGTAGAAAGCTTCAAATCAGGCTTATTGCAATATACTAATTTGGTGGCCAGTATCTGCATCGTGAAAGCAAAATTATTTCACTCAGCTGTCATTTGTACATGGGAAAGAAACAGCCAGAAAAAGGAGCTAATAAGCAYGAGGGTGACATTGAAAACAAACCAATAATGGACTACAAGAAACATACACTGAAAAATAACCTCAGGTGAAGAATGACTAACAGTGATTCATATAGAAACTTAAAAAAGAACATGAACTAACATGAATGGTGAATAATTTTGAGACTAAAGCATCTCCACGTAATACAGAAAGTGAAAAAAGTAAATGCAGAGACCAGCAGAAGGAAAAACTGTGAGATGTTAGAAAGAAAAAGTCAAGAGAGAAGGATGTACTTGTGTGTGTGGGAGAGTGGGCAATGCTTCTAGGCATTTGTTAAACATTTGGTAGGGATGATTAGCTAGTGTAAAYTGAGAGAATGATATTAAAATTAATGGTATGATGCCAGTGTGTAGCAGAGGGTTGATTAACACAATATCCCTGTTTGACGAGACAGATCCAGAATACCCTTATACATCCCAACTAAACCTTCAGGAAAATTTTTCTTGTCAGACATTCCATCTGGGATAAGGAAATATCTTTTTTTTTTTTTTCTTATCCTTTCAAACTGCAGGTCTGGGAGTAAACTCATTCCTGGATGTGTGGAATAATAAAGAAAGATGCCTGGTGCTCCCAGCCCTATGCTGAATAGGGCATTCTGAAGGGCATTCAGAAAGATCATCCCTACTTCCTGTACCTATCACCTGCTAGTGTACATAAATACCCCCTTCTAGAAACCCACCACTTAGGTTTGGGGAAACTGCTGCAGCAAAGAGTCAAAGGGTAGGGAGTCTGAGCACCACACCACTTGAACATTTTTCCAAATAGAATTTTCTTTTTGCTTTTAAATTGAAAAAAAAAAAAAGTAAAAATCATATTCTTAAAATAATATATTTCAGTCTCAAATAAGCCTTTGTCAGGAAAGACTCTTCCGCTTCAGGATGAAATTTCTGTTTGAAGAAAGTGGAAGTAGAAGGTGCCATGTAAAGCAAGCATCTTGGGCTGAGGAGACCCAGGTTTGCTTCTATTCTTCAGTGGATATTTAATTATTTACCCCAAGCATAAAAGCTATGACAGCAGAAATGTTCCTCTCAAGGTATCAAGATACCACAGTTCCCTGGGGAGAGCAGAAGAGGAGGAGCTGATTGTGGCTTCCTCATGATTTGAATGTGAACCACTAATTATTGAACTGTTTGGGAGTAGAAGACATCAATAGGGGAGAGATGTGGGACATTTTTAGTTGATTGCTGTAAAGTTTTTTTTTAAAATTATTTGAAAGTGGAATCCCCAAAGCATGTGAGACAGAAGGGCCATGTCCATCACTGGTTTCCCCTACAGAGGAGATCCTTAGTTGGAATWAGAGCTGAAACACTTGGAGCAGAGAACTCACCAGAAAAGTCAKCATAGTAACCATACTTGCAGCTGTCTGAAAAAAGTGAGTGGCTGTGACTGACCAGGCAGGTTCAGTCCACCAAATGGGCATATCATAGAACACAAAGTTCTTCAGCTCCTCAGCATAACACATCCCCCAATAGGGTTATGTGAATTTGGAACATTTTGCAATTTCAAGGCCCAGTTACTCACCCAGGCTCCAAAATGGAGAAAGATGTGGCTATGCATTCTGTGCTCTGATTTCCACATTGGATAGATTCAAACCACAAGATAGGTGCTGTTAACTGGACAGATCCCAAATGGTTAAAACATCAATCGACTAATGGGCACACCTCAGTGATCTCATTGTTTGTCCTGGAGGAACACACTTCTTTCTGATTTTGACAAACTTATTCCCATTACCCACAGATCAGCCTTGATTTCCTAGAACTTTTTCAATTGTCCCAACATGTTACATCACAAATTAAATTCAGAATCTCTAAGCCCTTTCAGCCTAAAGTAAATGAAGAGGTTTTGCTGCCTTTTGTTCACAGATGACTCCAGCTCACTTGTATCTCCCCTGTAATAACTTTGGCCTCTGAGCTACAAGATAAGCTTTGTTGGGATCTACTCATATTCACTGTGTCTGTATTAAAAACTCTGTCTCCTTCCCTACAACCAGTACTGGGAGAAAGAAAATGCTATAAACTGGTTTTGTATATTGGATGTATGGAYGCATGGATGCCACATTATCTGTAAGGCAGAACTCAGATATTAAAACATTTTGTTCTTAAATCTCTAAATGTTAACTTTCCTATTAGGGAGCACCAGTCAGCAGTGACGTACTAGGATGATTCTTAGCAGAGAAAGCAATAGTGTGCATCCAAAGAGTCAGTGCTAGAGGATAGGAAATAGATGGTAGACAGAATGGAGCTGGCAAGGATTGCGCACGATCTCTGCAAAAAAAAAAACAAAAAAAAAAACTCAGCACCAAAAAGCCAGGAATCAGGAACTAGGATTAAATCAAGGATCAAATCAAATGTGTTAACAATCCACTGTAAAATTTATATATGTGTACACTTGGGAGTATGTGCAGGCAGAATGTGTGAAGAAAGGGTTCAGGGTCGGGAATGTTTACAATGCACGTTCTAGTGAAATGTTTTATCTGGCCCATAGGAAGAAGAGAAATGCCAGTAAAATAAGTATGGCATGGTTGCTTGGGAGGATTTATCTACATTATTGTTTAAAAAAAACAAACATGGGCAAGAACAGGATCTGTAGCAATGTCATGTGCCTCTGAAAAAAGCCAATTAATTTGCTTCTCAGTTCTGTGATTCTTCTGTCCTTTGTTGTAGTGGGACAGCTGAAGCAGCGGGTGGTGAAGTCAAGGGGAGGTTTTTCAAGGGAGAAGCTTTTTCTCCACAGTGCCCAGCCATGCTGATGGCAGCTTCCCTAGCCACAGCTTCAGCTGAAGGAAGGCCAGGATGTGATTTACTAACATTTCAGCTCTGCCATGAATCAGAGCTCTGCTACCATTCAGAGTTAAGCACGTTTTTACATTCTGTCATTTTGACACATCCCAGGTATGCAGCRTTCTCTTTAGCTTTTATCACAATTATCTTCTGCACTTCAACTGTGAAATAAATGTGTGCTGCTCTCTACACATGTATTATATACATATATATATCTCATTTTTTAGTTAGTAATAATTTTGTTAGTCCATTTTTGCAAAAGACAGATTAATAATAGAATTTTATTGATTAGGCTGACATTTTCCTACCTGCACAAGGCTTATGGGCATGTTGAGGCTAATCCTGCTGGCCATCTGAAATCCTGAAATTCAAATTTCTGAAACTGCTATTTCAGAAAAAGATATATGGGAAAAGAAACCTTAGTCCCAATGGAACAAATTGTACAGTTTYCCCCAAATTGCATTCTACTTTGCATCTGATCAGTCAACAAAGTTGTTTTACCTATAATTTTGAGTATTTCAGAAGAGAAAATTGAACATTTGCCAGAGATAGCTTCAGTAATTTTTTTTTGCATGTGATGTTTAGATAAACAGTTATCTCTTTTCTAGCTACCCAGATTTTTTATGCCATTTTCTGAGCAACCTACATGATTTTATTATCATTTGTGACAGAAAATCTCCTTTTCCTTTCTCCTATTCTTTGTTCACCCAGTGGAAAAGGATGCAACTTCTAAGTCAGTGTAAGCATTTTGTATTTTCTCTTTAATGTATGTTATTGAAAGTTGAGCAAAGAAATAACAGCTTCCATCTGGGGTGGAAATCAATAATCTAGAGTATTTCTGGTAGAGTCAAGGACTATTTCATTTCTCTCCAGTCAGCACAGATAAGTTCTAATCCTTTAAAGGTGTTGTTTCTATTCAAAATGAGGAATATACCCCACGACTTCAGACAATAGCTCAGTTTTCTGGACCTTTATGGCTGAGCAGTTTAAGGTCAAATGCAGGCATTAATTTGAATTCCTACATTAAAAGTTCTAATTTTGATAAAACATTTCAAATTAAATAATTGAATATTATTGTATTTTGACTAAGAAAGAGATTTTTTTTCCCCAAACAGTGCAAATTACTAAGAATGGAATAAAAAGGAAGACCMAAATAATTATCAGTACTAGGGGTGCTACTATTAAAGCTTTCTAAAGGATATCAGTGCCCCCTTTTGGAAAGCAACAGCACCTTTTCCTTCAATTTAATTTTATTGCATTCAATGTTGTCCTCAGAAGAGTGTTTCTCCCCATTGCTATTTTTAGTCAAATTTAAATTTCATCCCTTTGCCAGCCATAATTTACAACTTCACGCACGTATCACAATGGTTACTTAATGCAAATTTTGAACCATAAATTAGGCTACAACCAAGTAGAGAAATGCAAGCCAGCTGAAAACTAAATAAGGACAATATGAATGTTAATGACATTTTATTTCTACTGAATAGCATGTTTTACAGATGTGTTTCAGCAAAGATTCATTCTGTTTTTGAAAGGAATCAAAAGATGACTTGGAACTGGAGGCAGAATCTAAGTATTTAAACAGGATGTAGAGAGCTGCTGGGGATAGTACATTTTAAACCATTGTTAAGTGCAGTAGAATTGTTCTGACACATTATTACACAAATAAATATTTTTGCATAGTTATCCCAAATCGCACTTGTTGGAATTGCATTGAGTAGAAAAGCCACAGCCTCTGTTTCTGGKAATTTCTGAACATTATTTAGGCAGTTCTTGTTACAGGTACAAAACTAAACCTATGCATTTWTTTCACATTTGATTGTAAAATGAAGCAGAGCAGACAGCAGCTGCAGGAAGTATTGTGAAGCACTGGAATCAGCTTTTAAAAAATTTATTTATAGGAATTCATCACTTTACCTGAAGTGTGTTTCAATTGCACCCTAAAGTGTTCTTCCCTTCACCTGTGAGTCAGATCTGATGTTCAGAGCTCGTTTAGCTGCAGACTCCCTTAATACTCTCTCAGCAGGAATGAAACATCTCCACCGTGTGGTCAACTGCAAAAAACCCCAGATTTTTTGTCCTAAAAACGGCTAAGTTTGGGTGTTGTGAGGGTACCAGCCTTCCCACGGATGCCCTCTCCGGCCCTGGTGATGGGCTGGCTCGTCCTCCACACAAGAAATTTCCATCTTCTCTTTGGACAAGGATCCAGAAACATGGACCCTACCCTACAATGGCTGTTCAGACTGATTGGAAAATACTGATTTTCCCCCTTTCTATTATTTTTTGACAAGCCCAAMCACAAAGCCACTGCATCCTTCAAATAAATTGCACACAAGAAATCAACTCTAAAGTGTAAACTCACTCCATGTACAGGGAAATTGTTAGTCACTTCTTTCAAGTAAAGAAAAAAGACAAAATAACTTGCTGTGCCTGCCTTACTGTGCAACTCAGGTCAATTTTAACAAGCCCCTTGGTGYCCCTTCACCCTATTTTCAGTTGCTGTGAGGGTTCTGTTTTGTAGAAATACAGTCAGTGGTCAGGCCCATTATTTTCTTGTCAGCAGAAGATATAAGAATCCAAGTTAAAGCTATAAGTCTTTCTTTTACCAGTCAGAGATAATTAAGGTAGAGRATAGGAATATGCTACTCATTATGCAAATGTGGACGAAAGTAATTCAAGGAAATAAATAATTCAGGCCTTTTTCCTTGCCATCTTCTTCTGGGCAGCCCTCAG
This sequence comes from Malurus melanocephalus, assembly GCF_030028575.1. Lineage (NCBI taxonomy): Eukaryota > Metazoa > Chordata > Aves > Passeriformes > Maluridae > Malurus > Malurus melanocephalus. The sequence continues at coordinate 704,159 of NW_026623524.1, forward strand.
ATATGGCAGCATAATCTAATGCAACACTTGTTTGAAACCTGTGCAATTATTTCCTCCTACCACACTTCTTTCTGCTGCTCCTCTTCAGAGTTAATGTCCCCTTTACCCTCCCTCCCTATCAAGGCCAAACTGTGTTGAAAGATAAGTTTCTTTCTTCCATACACCTCTCTGCAACTAAGTGTTTTTAACAGAGAACTAAGCAAGACCTTTCTCATTAATACAGTTTTATAGTGCAGGTTTTGGTTGGCTTTATCTGAAATGAGATATTAGGAGCCAAAGCAAGTGTCTTGCAAACACCATGGGGTTTTAGGCACCTCACTGTGCTGATGATTTTCCATACAGAATTTCTCTTCCTGTAACTCATGCCATTGACTCCTGGTCTTTTGCTGTGTACCTCCAAGAAAAATCTAACTTGGCACAAGCCAAGCTTTTCTCAGTTCAGTAAGACATGCTTCAGTCTGTGCAAGTGAGCSACGTGATCCATTGTTCCACTTCTGTCTCAGATCACTGACCTTGGGGCTCTGCAGCCTGTGACCTGGCTGCCCCACCACATCCATGCTGATGCTGRAATAAAAGCATTTGGATGAAAATGTAGAAAATCCACTTTGTCTTCCCAGTAGCAGCCTTCTCTTTTCTGTAAAGCAAATGATAGGCTTTTTTCCAACACTGTCATTTTTCAACAGATTTTGAACCATTTCTCTCAGCTTGCTAGATATCATATAATGCCCACACTGCTGCTTTCTATAGTTAAGTAGTTTACTTCCAGATGGGGATTAATTTTTTTTTGTTCTTTTTTTTTTGTTTTTCAGAGACGTGCAGCTGACAATTTGAGGAGACATCATCAATACCAGGTAAAAGCAGGTTTATTTTTTGGGCAATTCTTTTTCTGTACTTCCAGGATGTCTTCATGAGGGGAAAAGAAAAAGTAAGAATTTCATGAGAAAGCAAAAAAAGGAAAATAAAAGGAAAAAAACCCAGCACAAAATCCATAGTTCTTTAATCTTCAGCAAACAAATTTAATATTTTTGCTGTTCAAACAAAAGCATTTGAGAAATATAATGGTCTTATTTTAAGAGCAAAAAGATGCTTTCTAGAGCAATAACATGCTATCCTGTACTTTGCCCATTSTAACATGGATTGCCTTTAAAAAAGCAAATGCCCACTTCTCTGCCAGGATTCATCAGGATCATATGTGCAGYGCACTGACATGCTTCATCAGAGGCTGCTCTTCATCTCTCCAGCTTTAGACCCCCCATAGACAACTTCCTTAATAGCCTCTCTGCCTAGATCCCCTGCAACCATTCTTTTTCATCCTACCTTCTTCAGCTTCTATTTTTTTTATTATTATTATTGCACAATGAATATTTTTCAGCTTCATTTTGAATTTTTGTTGTGTTAAAAGGGCTGCAAGTTAAACAAGTTGTAAGCTGTAGGCTTGGTAATTAGTGAATCCCATATGGGAGATAACTAGGTAAGCTGGGACTTTTYCAGCCCGAAGAAGAGGCAGCTGTGGGAAGTGCAACAGGGATCTGTAAAAGTGTGGGGAARGTGAACACAGAGCAGCTGTTTGTCATTTATCCGTGAACTGAATACCACACACGTACTACACTGTATTAGGGAGGCTGTGGGCAGCCCTTTGAGGGAACTGGTTGCTCTCCTCCAGCCCTCACTTACGAGACTGTGTCTGGAGCAGAGTGTCAGGGCTGGGCCCCACACTGCAAGAGAGATGTTAACAAACTGGAAGGGATCCAGCAAAGGGCCACGCCAAATGGTTAGAGGAATGTCACCAAAGAAGCTCAGATTTCGGCCTGGAATAGGTTAGGGGGAATATAACTGCTGTCTTAAATAAGATAGTGGGTGGTTAGAGAGAGTGAGACAGATTTTCCTTTGAGGCACACAGCAAAAGAACAGGATTGAATGGACACAACTTGCAGGAAGGGAAATTTTGTAAGGTGAGGAGAATTATCTTCACAGTGAGGGTAGTAAACAACTGGAAAACATTGCTGCAGCATCTTCACCAGTGGAGATATTTAGCACTTGACTGGACATGGCCCTGAGATGACTCAGACAGCCTCCGGGCATCTCTTTCAAACTAAATAATTTCTGGGATTCTTAGAAGACAACAATGGAACTACCAGAGTGCAGCAYAAAAATAAACAAAACCCCAAATGGAATCTTACTTCACACCGTGAAATTCATTGGCAGAGGGTTGCTGAATGCTGGAAGTTTACATTTGTTCAAAATGCATACGGAAACCTGTCACAGCCAATTAAACCTAGAGCTAACATTTTTGTTCAGTAAGTCACTACATCTCACGGCACACGAGGCTTGAGAGAGAATAGCTGGAAATAATATTGTAAAACCACTCCAGAATTACTTTGCTCAAGAGGCACCAGCAGCTGCTCACTGCCAGGCTGCACATTACCGGCAGGAGACACACCTTTGGTCAAACCCAACATAGCCCTTGTCAGGATAATAAGCATTAGTAGTTCCCATCAAAAACCAGAACAAAAATTCCAAGAGGTTTAAGATTTGTACAGGTTTTGGCATGTTCCTAAAGCATGAAAAAGCCCAAGAAAAGCCCATGAGTGCAGGTTTGGTAACTAATACCAAGGAAGCTAACTCAATATTTTTTATTTTTAGGAAGTTATGAGAAATCTGGTTAAGAGGTATGTTGCAGCAATGATAAGAGATGCCAAAACTGAGGAAGGATTGACAGAAGAAAATTTTAAGGTATGCATTTATTTTTATGTTTTTAGGTGTTTAAGTACAATATTTTAAGACTGTGAAGCATATTTCTCACACTCAGTTCAGGTACTAAATAACTTGCTTCTCAGAGCAAGTTCTTCARCTGTGAAGATGCCAGGTATGCCAACTTCCAGACACTGAAGTTTATTACTGATCCCTAGCACAAGCCTTCTTTTCTTTTTTTGAGGGTTTTTTTTTTTTTTTCCTATTTCTAAAGAAAAAGTCAAGTTAGCTTTCATGCTCTGACGTTTCATCTTTCTTCCTAWTTTTTAGGAGTTAAAACAAGATATTTCCAGCTTTCGCTTTGAAGTCCTGGGTTTGTTAAAAGGAAGCAAGCTGTCTAATTTGCAGACTGCAAAGATGGGCAAAGACACTGCCTCTCTGTCAGAAAATGAAGAAAATAGTGAGAGTGAAGGAAACAAGAAAGGCAAGAAGAAACCCTTCAGCCTTTTTGACATAACAACGATGATTCACCCACGATCAGCCAATATCGCCTCTGAAGGACATAACATAAGCAATGGCTCGGCAATGATGGTGTCAGAATCCACTCAGGAGAAACAAAAGCATGTGAATTTTGTAACAGACATAAAAAACTTTGGGTTGTTTCACAGACGATCAAAAACAAACTCTGTGGAGCAGAGTACAAATAAAATATACACCGTTTCTGAAGAAGTTTCCCGTCAACAGGCAGAAGAGCAATTTGAGAAAATTGATGAACTGGAAGAGCAAGAATTGACCATGAACTGTGAATTAAACATCCAAAGTCCTGGCAAAAAATGTGTATTCGCTGAGTCACAAAATAACAGGAAGTCTTTGGATTTGCGGGATGAGGGAAGTATTTGTTCTGCAGAAACAGAGAAAATGGAGTTACGGAACTCAGGACCTGCCACACCGCAGGATCAGCTGGACAAGGCATTGGACATTAGCATTGACTCTGATGGGAAACAGGAAACAATTGTTCAGGGTGACTATGTGATAACAAGGTTGTGATGCTTACAGGAGGAAGCATTTACAAATATATATATTTTGCATAGTGCTCTTGGGGAGGGGGGGAATGTTTTAAGAATTATATTAGCTAATGCAGAATTACACTTTATGGTACTCAACTGTGGCACATGATCTTGTAACATAGTAGTCAAGAGAAAGAAAATATGAGGACCTTCTGTTTTGTAGCCTGCTTTAGCTTTCACGATTTGTTTTACATTTTTTAATAAATGGAAGCATCTTGTATTCTTGTACTGTTGCAATAATCCACAGAAACTTTTTAGCTCTCTTTTTCAATTACAACAAATGGAATTTCTCTCATATGATAGTTGACTCCAATGATAAATATTTTTCTATGCAAATAAAAAGTAGCTTAAGAGACTTGTAAGCTTTTATTTAACTCTGCAGGTTCTTAAAAGATTCTGGACACCATAATAATCATACATGGCTCCTGTCAGCATAATTCATGGCAAGCTATTAGAATCATTTATTTAAATAGCTAGCTCCTTGGGGCAGGGCCTGCAGCTTTTCTTGTTTCAAAGTCTATACAGAATCAGAAAATAAGTTGTATTCTTTTATTTATTGAAGGAATATGAATACCTGTAAATTATGAAAGATCAGTCTATTTGATTATTTTTCTTTACAGCTTTTTCCTCACAGCAAGAGGAGTATGACTACCCTGATACCATTTTTAGAAAGGCATTTTCAAGTTTTGAAGATTGTAAAAATGTTTCTTATAGGAAAAGAAATATCTGTGACTTACTAAAAATTGATGATGGATTACTCCCCAAGAATCCTTAATTACCACAACTACTGCTTCTTCAACCATTTATTTTTCCTAATGTGGACAACCTATGCACTTTAATATTCAGCTGCTTAATAGCTTTTGCCTTCACAATACACCTGCATTTGCTAAAGGAATGATACTTCAGGAATAAAAAAGCGTACAATGATCCCCTGAGTACTTGAATAAGTATGGCAATTTGCTGGGAAGTTTTAAAAGGCAAGCCTTAAGTGGGTTTCTTTGATAATTTCACAGTTTGGGGGAACTTGACTGGGTGTTTTATAAATGATGCCTAAGTGTTTAAAGAAAACCTAATAGTTTTTCGTAACTCATGAGTGACTTACTGTCTTCGTTAAAAACAATATTTTTAAAATTAAACAGTCTGGATTTTTTTTAATCATTGGCTGGTGTTCTACATTATTAAAAATGTAGTTTTACAACTGGCATAAGAATGACTACCCTTGAACTTTCAGCCCCATTCTTTTCCCCTCTGAATATATCACATAAGTGTGGTTATTTCATTCCTAACTTCCCTAGTCCTGCCATGATAGGTTTTGTAGTTCATATTAGCCTCTATCAAGGAACCTCCAGATGCATAGAGTACATTTACTTTTCAGAGGGACTCTGTCATATTTAAACCTGTAGGACCTGACCTAAAGCCATATAATTCTGGATCTAAAGTGTCCTGGTACTGAACTGTGATTTGAAAATCCAGGCAAACTCCTCTCATCTCTATACTCTTAGGTGAGTTCTCCAGCTCCGCTTTACACRTGCTACTCTCTCTGATCTCATTTATTGAAAGCTTCTTTCCTCCACACCTGTTTGTGTCATGGCAGATATAACTAAACCAAAATGGAAAATATTAGTCATAATTGGAAAATAGTTTGTATAGTTTGCAACAATGTGTTCAAATCATATTTGATTGGTTGGTTTCCATCTTGGCCTCTTGACTGCTCTGTAGACCCTCCCTCCTTCACATCTTCCTCCTTGTCCACCTTTAGATTGTGAGCTCCTTGGGGCAGGGCCTGCAGCTTTGCTKTTTGGAAAGCACCTGAATCATTACAAGCATAAAAAGAAATAAATAATAATAACAATGGTGGAATACCCTCATATYATTTGTATTAGGTCAACTCTTTTAGAGAGTTCTGTTTTTTACTGTAATATTTTTGCTAAAATGCCATAAAGCAAATGTGTACATGTCACAAAGTTTTCTATATCCCAGTTAACAATCCTCCACCACTGCTTTCAGTTTCTCATTCTTCATCCTGGCTTGTAACACCTTCAGGTCCTAAGCTTACTACCTTTACATTAGCCAAATTTAAAACAGACTGTAGTTGCTCAAAAGAGCTTTCAGTCATTCCAGCCACATGTTTTTATTCCAAATAAAAATTKCGTGAGCAGGGTATTTGTATTACAAACATCACCAGAACGAGTTGACTACTTCAGGTCTGAGAGTTCTGCATATTATTCTGGCATCATAAGAGCCTGTTTCTCATGTGCATGAAGTTCCAGCAGAGTATAGTTAAAATGAAACATCGGCCACACATCACATCATGACCCCACTRTGCTGGGGGTCAGTGTAACTCATGGAGTGGATACAAGACAGAACAGCAAAGASAGTGCATACTTAATCATAAGGACCTGATGTATTGCACAGCAAAACAGGTGGTCAGGCTTTTGCTGCTTTTTCTTATTCTTTTTTTACATCCAAATACTGAAACATAGGGCTGTTAAATAAAGCATACTTAAAATCAACATTTGCTCTATTTTTATGTTATTCTTAGGCATCAGAGTTTGTCCCCAATTAGGACCCAATGCCATTCTGTTTGAATGTAATGACAAGTAAGCACCTCATTCTGTGAAAACAGACGAGCCTAAAATATATCAAAAATTGAAATGGTGATGGACTTTTATTGCTTTGCAGGCAGGCAAAAAAAAAAAAAACCCCAAGAAAAAAAAACCAAAAAAAAACCAACCTTTACTCATTGGACACCTGTGACAAGAAAGATCGAGAGATGCAGAGCCAGCTTTGTAATGCCACAGAGACATTATTAAGCTTTGCAAAGCTGAGCATGCTTTCTCCTCAAAAGAAATAAAGAAGTTMAAACCTACCTGTCCCTTCCTGCAATTTCCATTAGCATCAAATTAGGAGRGATACAAAAGAACCTGGATATGAACCCCTATAAAAGACAGCTTTTTGAAGCAGAGCTTAAAATCTTAAAAAGTTTCATGGAACTAGAAAATTGTCTAAATACAAAGGGTTATTACCAGTATTAGGTTGCTTAGAACATTGAGAAAATATTTTTTGCAATTTATGTATTTTGGTTTTGTAAGGACAAAACCTGACTGTCCTTTGTATTTGCTTCCCTTCCTGGAGAAATAGAGTGCAGAYAGCCCAACAGGACTTTGCTACCTGTGCATAGCTGGACAGGAGGCAGCTTGAATTCGTGCAAGCTRTGCTCCCAAGCACAGTAGATATGAGCCAAAGCAGCCTGGGGAGCAGGTAATTGTGCTCTCCCTAGGCTTTGCACTGATTCACAGTCGGTGCCAGGGATGCAAGCTTACCTTAAAAACAAAAACACAAAGCTCCTTCTTACTCTGCATGCTTCAGGGGGCCTCAAGGGCACTGCAGAGGTGAGAACATCAGAGGGTTCACACTGTGGGGTCCCATGAGCCAGTTGCAGGCCATGGCTTTGTTTGTCTATGCTATAATGTCACCTGAGAGCAAGCCAGGTAAGTGCTTCTTCAGGAGRAAAGCACAACTCTGCAACTGGTTTTAATCTTGTTTTCTTGGTTAATAATTTGAGACCATTACATTGACTGATATGAGCTAAGCACCTCACACAGGAATCTTTTTTTGATAGATGAGGATTTAATGAGAAATTCTATGACTTTCCAATAGGAAATTTTTTGTAAATAAGTAGTGCCTACTTCCAGGAGAGTGCATATCTTCAACATAGTTATAGCTGTTGGGAGCTGTAAAAGTGAAAATTCTGGTATTTGGGCACTCAAAATTCTTCAACAGACTAWTCATAAAACAATATCTTCCTTAATGGCATCCTTTTACTCATCTTTGAGGAGGAAAATTTTTGCATGCCGTCTTCACAGGAATAAAGCATTGAATAAAAGAGACGAAGAAATTATTCTATGTTTATCTTAAATTCTAAGTGTATTGCAGGCTATAATGCTCCATTTACTCTCAAAACCTCAGATGAATATTTATTCCTATTCTGAGAGGCATCGTGAAAGAGAAAAGAAGCAAATAATATTTAAATATTGTGATGAGGCAGTGAGCTTTTGAATAGAGTTCAAAACATTTGGTATCAAGTTTTCTTCTGGGAATACAGAGGTACAAGTTGAACAACAACATAATCCATCTTCATTTTAAAGTCTCTAAAGAGATACCAACAGCTTTAGTAAGTAGGGTAACCTCACAAAAATAATAGAACTGGTAAACAATAGCAGTAAGTAATAGTGCTGCTAATGATAGCGGTTGTGATTGCAGTAGTAGTAGTAGTAAAAAAGTGTAACAATAGCAATACTATGAATTTACCCCAGGGAAAGGGGAGCTTCCCAGTTCTAATCCCTGACCAACATTTTCCTCTTTTCCATGTCAAGCAACCATTCAATAACACCAGCAAAATGTCCTCAGGCACACCTGTCTTCCAACAGGAGYACTCTAATCTCTGTTGAGAAAATCTTCTCTGTGTTTAAACTCTTTCAGTCGCTTAAGTTTTAATTATGGACCCCACATTCCCTGCAGCATGAGCAGACTAGAGATCCTTTGAGACAGTTTATGGCTAAGTAGTTGGACATACTCCAAAATAAATTGCTGCAATTAAGGATGAATTTCAATCCTCCAAATATGAAAAGGAGTTGAACTCACTGAACTRCATCAAATCAAGTTCAGTAACCACTGCTTTACTACTTGAGAAGTTGCCTTATTTGTATAAGAGTAAAGAATGAAGTGGAGGTTGTTCCCCATTAATGTTAAAACAACCAAATAAAAGTTATAACCTTCAACCTTCATGAATATAGAACTGCAAGAGRACACAGTCATGCAATATGCTTCAGTTTTATCACAGGTCCTCCAACACATAATTCCCTTCCTAAATTAATCAAATCCTTTGCTGTTGCTAAATATAACTATGAAATATTTATACACATGAATAATTTCAACCATTTATATTTGTACTTTAGGGCAGCCACTATCTTTAAACTGCATAATCTTTTTGTGACTACTGTTTGTTCTGACTTTACTTATCTCCCTTCAGCCTTGGGTTTCTTTGGGTGCATTCTGAACCAATTATGCTATTTTCATTTCAACTAAACTTGCTGCACTCTTTAGTTGACTATCACAGTTTCATCCAAGGGCTGTACAGCAGCAGGTGTTGCGCTGCTCATTACTGCTGTGGCCTTTCCATCCTGGCCTTTTGTTCTTTGTAACCTTTCTGCCATGGAACCAATTGGTACACTMAAGGGTCAATGCAAGTTTCAATTTCAAACACTTAACATCAGAATAATTGTCTTTGACAGAGATCCTTGCCTCTTTTGTACATGTAAGAGGGAATTTAGRTAGTTATCTGTGACTATAAACCTGTTTCCAACCACTGATAGTTGAATACCAGCTCCWCATGGTTCTTCTTCAGTATCTTTTCCCTCACTTTTCTTCTTTGACAAATGATGATGTCAACAGGGCAGTTGATGATGTCCTTGATGAAAAAAAAAAAAAWAAGGTTTTTTATGACAACGCATCTGCTGTTGCATTTTAAGAATCTGAATATCAGAGCTGTATTTGCAGGGGAGGCAGAGGAAATGCTCAAGATGTAAAACAGAATTTTCAAGAAAGGTTGAGCATCTAAATATATTAATACTTTCTATTAATGATTACCATTACTGATGCTTTGTAGTCTGAAAATTACTAAGAGAACCTCACACATGCAGAACTCATGGAAAATTCTTCCACTGCATGGAATCAAGTGTTAATTCATAAGAACTGGCATAAGTTTATTTAATGGAACTGAAAAAGCAGGAATAGCCCCATGTATATTTGCTTCATATGCTCTGCTTTAAAAAAAAATGCCAAGGTATTCACAATAAAATTATTCAATAAATGTTTAAACAGGCAATAAAATCCATAGTTAGTGAGCAAGATAAAACAGTGCTCTAGGAATCCATGTGTTTCAATTTAGCAGGTTAATAAAAAGATTTTTTTCTCCTGTAATAGCAAATCTTTCTGGATCAAAATATTGTATTCCTGAACTCCAGTCACCATTTTAAAAATAACAAAACAAAACGAAACCCTGCTGCCCCCCCCCCAAAAAAAAAACCAAAAAAAAAAACAACCAACAAACAAAAAAAAAACAACAAAACCCAGAGATTTTACTGTTTTCAGAGATTCATGAGGTTTTGTAGTATAATTAGTACCCTAAGAAAATCTGAAAGCATTGAGCTAAACTTTCATGAATCAATGCTCCTTAAATGTGGCCAAGCGAGAATGTCAGCTGCAGAATAAGTCATTCTGGGTAATGCTTTATGCTTTCATCAGACAAAATGGAGTTTGCAAGACAGGTGATGCATACATCATAATTTTCTGAAAGTGTCAACATCTCAAATACAGTAAGCATTCAAACACATTCAAAGAAACTCAGAAAGTCTTACACAGACGACATTTGTGCAATAATTTTCATTCCATTTTCCTCCATTTATCTTCCCTAGCTGATGTTTTGTTTTCACAGAGAATGTGTAACCACGCTAATAAAGATAAATATCTTACATTTTCTGCTACCTATTYCTAAAAGTAGACAGTAAGACCAAATAATGCATAATTTTATACTGCATCATCTGCAGTATAACCTTTGACCTGGTGTCCACAGGACTGCAAGACAGTTTGAAAAGTAATACTGGAAATAGTTTTATTTGAATTAATTACATCCGGCACTGACATACATTGATCACCATGTCCCAGACATGAATGCAGTTAACAAAACATGGAAATAATTGCTCTTTATTACTAATGTAATAGAATCTAGTTCTACATCAAGAAAAAGAAATAGAGAAAAGAAAATGGAAAGAGATCTGTTTTAATGAATTTAGTTAGTGAATATTAACATTCTTAGCTCACTTCTAGAAAGTAAAATTAGAGGAGGTTTTTCAGCATTTATTTTTTAAATGATACAGATGCTTCCTTGGGTTGCTTTGCAAGACCCCCAGAAGTTTATTGAATAATTAATATGAATTTCATTAAATGAGAGATTGTAAATCAGGAGAGATTATGAGAGACCTTATCTGAGGACTGGTTCTCCTGGTTTTATTTTTACAGGATTGTAACTTCCCAAGATCTAAAACTCCCAGACCATTTCCCAAATGAATTTATTGTCCTTGAATTATGTGGCTCTGATCTGAAGTCAGATCCACATGGACGAAGCACAAGGATTTCAGCCAGAGAAATGTGCTCTGCTCATTTTAAGAGTCCATAATAATGATTTATTTACCAAGTCATAGGATATGATTTAGAGCCATTTGACAGTCATGGCTAAACAAAAGTAACAATAATACAAAAAATATAAAAGCACAATATATGTGAGAAAGTATTTCAATGTTAAAGCCTATCTAAAACAGACCAACCAAAAATATCAGTATGAACACCCAGAATTTTAGGAAGTCAAACTCTAACCCAAATCTGGTTCACATTTCCCCAGAGAAATGATTACTGAAAAGTTTATTCATTGAGGACCATGTATGGTGGGGAAAGAGCACTTCATTTTGGAAGCTACTTCTTCCTTTGCTTGTTTGTTTGTTTTCTATTTCTTAAGAACATGAATAACYTCTGAAACCTTAAATATTCCCACACACTTACACCCTGGATCTGATGAAGAGAGAACCAGATGTATGATACTGAGCCAAGATTTACTCATCGTGGTCAAGAGAAGTAAGTGATGAAAGACCAAATAAAAGCAATTACAAACCTGAAATAAGCTGCCAGTAATGCAAAAGACAAAATTTTTGTAATAAACTAGCAAAACCCCAATTTCCTGAGGAAGTTTATTTACCATATRAAGACAGTATTAAAATATCATTTAAAGCATGTTAATTAGTCAACTCCTGCAATCTCACCTGGGATTTTCTTACTGATCTTCAGTGACATTGTCACCAGTGCCAAGGGAGCATAACAATATTGACTTATCTGCTAATTGTGTCAAAACAACA